>NC_056731.1:103275651-103353151 GCF_019279795.1 Protopterus annectens | reverse complement strand
TCAAAACAGGACAGGGCAGCAGGATTTTCAGTTTGGCCAGGGGAGGCAGAGGAACAGACAAATGAGCAACCACACCAGGAGGTGGAATCCCTCGAGGATACAATAACTGTAGAACCACATAGCAGTACCACAGAGAATGAAAAACAGTACAACGAAGGTTGTAAAGTTGTTAAGAAAGGGAATTTTTCTATATTTAATTATACGGAGGTTGAGGTTAATGATTTATTCTTTGAGGTTTTCACCAAGGGACTACATTTTGTCCCCCAAGGTTCCATTGACATACCTAGGACTATTCTAGATTTGAAGCTTTTTACAAGGCAGTTAAATATAACAGCAATGATGAAGCAGAATCTAAGTGACAGAGAAAAACTTTATAGGAGAAGTACATGGAACCCCCCATTGCACCCTGCTTTAAAAACGTTTGAAGACATGGTTGAAGACGAAATAAGAAATATAGGTGTCAAAGACATGTCAAAAAGTACAAATTTTTCTGAAGCATCATACAAATTGATTAAAAAATTAAACAGTGAGGGAATTCGAGTCATGAAAACGGACAAAGGGGGGGGAGTGGTCCTTATGTACCAACATGATTATGAAGCTTCATTGTATACACATTTGCATGACATTGAACAATACAATCAGGTGTCAGTGAATGAGAGGAACATCGCATATGCTAAAATTAAATACAAACTAGAAGACAATTTGTACCAAGGAGCAATCAATGAGGAACTTTACAACTACCTCCTAGTGCCTAAACCAGTCACTCCCATTGTTTTTGGTATCCCCAAAGTGCATAAAGGGCTACAACCATTAACATTTAGACCAATTGCAGCAGGAGCTAAGGGGATTACCGAACCACTTGGGAAGTTCATAGATGCAATATTAAAGAAACTTACAACATCTTTAAAGGGTTTATGTAAGGACTCCTGGGAATTTTTAAGGAGTATTAAGAAGGAATTGTATCAGGAAACTAATTACATGGTAACAGTGGATGTGGTGGAGTTATTCCCAAGTATTCCACATGAGACTGGTTTAGCATGGTTTAATGAAATGCTGGCAAAACATTCAAAATTGGGAGGTAAAATGATTGCATTGTTGGTAGAACTTATGGAGGTTATCTTGAAAAATAACTTTGTTTTTTTCTGTGGAGAATTATTCCGACAGAAAAAAGGTGTGGCAATGGGGACCCCCTGCGCCTCTGCATATGCTAACATTGTCCTGAGTTATTGGGAATCCAAATTTGTATTCAATACACAGTGGGCAGAATATCTCACACATTATCAACGCTACCTAGATGATATATGTATATTATGGAAGGGTAGTATGGGAAAGCTTGAACAATTTATTGAACATATTAATGGCAGTACAGAATTTTTAAAATTTACTTGCAATATTAGTACTGACAGGTTGCAGTATTTAGATGTAGATCTATGCAAAAACACAGAAAAGGGTTGCTTTATGTCACGTATACACAGAAAAAGCAGTTATTCAAATATGTTTCTCCATTTTAACAGTAACCACCCCTTATTCCAAAGAAAAGGAGTCATCAAAGGACAGATCATCAGGGCGGCTAGAATGTGCAGTGAAGAGGTGTTATTTAATGAGGAGTGCCTATTTTTGAAAATGTTGTTTGAGGAGAGGGGGTACCCCATGAAACTAATAGAGGAAATAACAGCAGAGGTTAAAAATCAAAGGAAGGATAAATACTTTCCTTTATTAGGGGAAGAGCGTAGAGACAATAACAACAAAGTTGGAGAGAAAGTGAAAAAACAAGGGTGTTTGTTTGTACACACGAACTGTAATGAAAGTTGGTCAGTAGAAAGGATTATTAACAAATATTGGCCAATTATAACTACAAATGAGGAATTTAAGAAAACATTAGGCAATAAACCCCAGGTAGTCAGAAGGAGAAACAAAAATTTAAAGGAATTACTAGAAGCAAATTATGAAAAGAAGAAAGAAGGAAGAAACAACAAGAATGGTACATTTAAGTGTAATACTTGTAAACAGTGTCCAAATATGATAGATAAAAAGGGCTTCTATTTGAATTCAAGAAAAATATATTTAAGATCCCCAGGATATTTCAATTGTAAGGCTAAGGGAGTAGTCTATTTAGGGTTATGTCACCATTGCCAATGTTTCTATGTTGGAAAAACAGAGAGGACGTTAGCCAAAAGAGTGTACGAACACCTCTATGAAATTAGTAGGAGAAAGGAAACCAATGCGTTCTTCAAGCACTCATTAACATGTGAAAACATGGAATTAAGATTCATGGTACTTGAACAAGTGCATGTTAGCCCTAGAGGGGGTGACTGGGAAACATCCTTGGAATACAAGGAGCTGCTTTGGCAAGTGAGACTAGAAGCAGCAAAATTTCCTGGGCTCAATGGAGCTATTAGTATCACTAGTTTATTGAAAATTAGAAGGGCAAAACTGTAAAATGAAGTGAGAAAATGACCACTCTGTAACAAACAAAATAGTTGGTTAGGCATCAAAGAAAAGGTAATTTGGAATTAAATGATGTGGGTTGTTACCAGGACCATCATAGGCATTAATACAATAAAAATAATATACAAGTTGAGAGATGCTAAAAAACTTTTTCAAGAGTTAGAATGATATATATGGTTAAATGTGACCATAAGAACAGCAGTTAGTGGTCAGTTTTTTGCTGACCAAAGTTAAGCTAAGATATACTGCATGTTTTTAAAAAATGATTTGTTATATAGTTTTCAGAAAGTTATAGAGCATTATAGAAGCCACTTGGTTCTTAGTAATAACTGGTTTTAGCCACAAGTGGTTCTATAATATTTACAAGAAGGTTTTAGTTAGAATTTTAAGTATTAAGCATATGTATATGTTTTTTAATAATTCTAGCAAAATGTGAATAATATTTGGTTAGATATGAATAAAGAGAATAGGAAATTGAGCATGTTATGTATGGAAGTGAAATTCAATGTATAATTGGGATGGAAAAGGTTTTTATTTCTTTAAAATGTAAATGTGGAGCAATTTAACCTAATTGACTGTTAATTAAAGTATTTGGGTTGAACAAGGGTAATATAAAAAGACCCATCACCCAATGTAAAAATGTCTTGAAAAAGCCTGGGAGGGCCCGGGTGAAAGCGCTTGACTTTACATTTTGGAAGTGTTTGTACTTTTTACGCTGAGCTGGTGGAGCTGTTTTAATTAAAAAACTTTTACTCAGCACCTGGTTCGTGATTCCTGCATCTTGGTTGTTTCAGATTACCAGTGGGTGCCTTTTCAGTGCTTTGTTGTGTCTTAATAATCTAAAGTCCTACAGCAACCAAGCTAGTCAGCTGTGAACCCACCTTGTTCTATCCCCCTGTACAATAGGTAACTAGGATCCAAAGCCATGGACATGCATTTCCCTGCTATCCCCACAGCTATGCTGCTGGACATGGACATCTCATCTGAGGCAATGCAGCAATTGCCTCATGTACTGACAACCACCTAATTCTCAAACATAAGGATAAGGGATGTGAGAGATCCAGTCATACAATGCCATTGGATGTAAGGCTCCCACCTACAAGTACCTACACTGCCGAAGAAGTTTTCAGTAGCACACACATGACCCCTATCTCATATATTCCAGACCACCCACATAATCTCCCCAAACCACAAAGACCTCCCAGACACTGCATGTACAAAACAGGTCCTCAGCAAGTGAACTCCATAAAAACAACACCTAACAAGACATATACTACCACAACCCATGATTTCTCTACCTCTAGGCCCATAAGGCATACCACTACACAACATAGTATTCTTGTCATAGTAGACTCAGGGAGTCACACAAACATCCCACTCAGCAGTCAAAGCAAAAAGAGAGTTACAGTGAGCTGCCTATCAAGAGATAGGGTATGTCACATGACTCATGCACTTAAGTTACTTAAATTGAAGTACAAGTATGACTCTGTCATAGTCCATGTAGGTGTTAACAATCTGAAATGTACCTCCCTGGACTACATGAACAGAGACAGGACTGAGCCTGTGTCCTAGGGTAGAGTAAACCTAACATTGAGCAGCATTCGGCCTTCTCCTAGGATGATGCCACAGTATGAACAGAAAATAACTTCAACAATTGGCTTAAAGTTTGGTGTCATTAGAAGGGGGTATACTATTTGTCAGCCTGGGAGGACAGGGTCAAAAGACCACACTGTTTTGCCATGGATGGTCTGCACCTCTCCACCCTGGGATTTTCAATACTGGCTAAAATCTTTTCCACCACATACTGACTTTTTAGGCATTGCCAACCAGATAAACCTTTCAACATAGCTACAACAAACCAGAAAAATCTGAAGGTGTTACTACTCAGTGCCATGGTTCTGAACAAGAGACACCCCTCCCTGCAGGATCTCCTCACCTTGGAGAATATAGATGTCTGTGCAGTCACTCAGACATGGTTTAAAGTTGTGGACAGCAGCCAGGTACTGCATGGTTACAATGTTTTCCATACATTTAGACCAGAAACTGCACAGGAAGGCACAAAAGGTGAAGGTGGTTCTGTATACATTAAAAATAAGCACACCTTAAGACTGATACATCAGCATGACAGACCTAAGGTCCTCCAAGTCCAAAGCGGCATAAATAAAGCCCCAGACCATACCCTTGCAAGTTGTCAATGACCCAGGAAAACCACAACACTTACTTAAAGGCACTCAGCCCGTTCCCATCCAACCCAACACTATATTTATGGGAACTTCACCACCCCAGTTTAAAGTGGGAATCATACATGACTTCCAACATACAGGCCCAGAGATTCCTAGACTTCCTAAATGCTAGCAACCTGGACAAGATAGTTCATATGCCCACTAGGGACTCAAATATCCTTGACAAAATGCTGCACCTCCCACGCCCAGTGTAATGTCCTCACTAATCAAGTCAGACCATAAAGTTGTCTCCTTTGTAGTAAATGCAAAACCAGGGACACCTAGAAACTGTAGAACTTTTAAGAATTTATTTGAAGGCAAACTTCCCACTACTAAGTGACACCTTAAAATAAACTCAAGCTCCCCCCCTGTAAATCTGAGAGTACTGCTGCCTATGCAAAATTATTCAAGGAAACTCTATATAACCATATCAATAGCTGTGTAGAAAATGCTGTACCTACCCAAAATAAGCACAGGACCTGTGCAAGAAACAATCTGCCCTGGTGGAATTCCAGCAACAATAGGTTATGAATAAAAGGAAGAAACTCATGGCAAAAACTAAGAGGGGCAACACTCAGCAAGGTAAAAGTTCCCTCATCATCCTAAACAAAAAACTTTGGGTGGTTAATTATGCCCACAAAAGTAAAATTTGAGGTCAAAATAATCTCCTACGTCAAGTGCAACAGCAGGGCTTTCTTCAGCTATGCCTGAAACCTAAAAGGCAATACACAGTAATGTACCAAAATAATTGTAAATGATGCCACCTACTAAGAACTAGAAGGCATAGCTAATCTCCTGGCTGACAAATTTGGCTCAAACCTTACCCACCTGCGGAAATCCCTCAGGAAATTCCAACACCTATCTCACCCCCAACTATCATTAGCAAATCCTCACGGCTTTCTCCATGGCATCATGGGTCCTGATAATATCCCAGGATGCCTCCTTAACAGCGTGAAATATGAATTAATTTCCCAATAGAATTGCTATTCAATGACAGCCTCCTAATGGGCTTCACACCTAATGAATGGAAGACTGCTGTGGTTACACTGCTCCACAATATAAACAAGACCTGCTAAAGAGATAGGTATGTATCCCACAGACTACCCCATCTATGGAACAGGTTCCCCATCCATGTGAAGCAGAGTTCCTCCCTAATCCAATTCAAGCTCAACTTGGACAATTGGATGGGAGACTGGAAATTCATCACTGGTTTGGCACCTATGTCTCTAATGGAAACAGGTAACCTGTAAATGGTTCATCTCCCTGGCCCATGCTTACACTTATCAAGGGTATCAGAAGATGTCAGAGATTAGCCTGAAATGCATGCTGTGCAAGGCTATGGAGAACATAATCATGGATGTCATAAATGATGACAGGTAGCCTACAAAGACTGGACCCTAGTCATTTCATGTTTGTTAAGGGGAAGTCTTGTCTGCTTAAACTGATGGACATCTTTGAGAAAATTAGCAAAGCAGCTGATGAGGGCAAATCAGTACATACTGCCTATCTTGACTTGGCTAAGATATTTGACACAAAATCCCACGCTTATTATTAACAAGTTCACTAAATTAGGTATTAGCCTATACATCACTGGCTGGATAGCCAGCTGGCTCACTGAAAGGACCCAAGAAGTTAAAATAGAGGAATTTACATCCACAAAAAGGCAGGTTACTAGTGGGGGTCCTCCAAGACTCAGTGCTGTGGCCACTGCTCTTTGGCATCTACTTCTCTAAAGCCAGAGCTAACATCAAGGGCCTCTAGCTGACCAATTTTTCAGACAATTGCAAACTGGGAGCACTCATTAATTCTCCTAAGATGCTAATACCCTCCAAGAAGGCCTGACACAGACTAATACCTGGTGACAGAGGCATGGCCTAAAACTGAACGCTAAGAAGTGCATTGAGTATCTTTTGGCAAAATGGCCATCCTTGCAAACTCCACATTGATAACACACCCCCCAAGAGCAGACCCTGTAGTCAAGGATCAGGAATACATGTAAGCAGAGATTTAGTATTTGACCAACATGTTCTACTGTGGTGAGGAAATCATTCCATGTTGCAAAATGTATAAGTAAAGGTATGGCATCTAGGTCCAAACAAATCATCATCATGTTGTACCCTATCTTCATAAGACCTATCATTGAGTACAGTGCCCCCTTCAGTATGTACCTTGCCAGGTATATGAAGCAGCTGGACCATCCACAGAAATTTCTCACAAAAAGGATACAAGGGGTAGAAAGCAAGTCCTATACAGACTGCCTCAAATCATTGTCCCTATATTCAGTTTCTTGCAGGCTACAGAGAGGTGACCTATGTCTAGCCTACAAAGATTCCACATATTTAGCACTAATGGGTTTGTTACACATTCAGAAAACAATTAGCATCAGAAACATCTGATTTAGGGACCTAAACCAGCAATATAAATATGACAGGCTGGACAGACAGGTATGTTTCTCAGTGGCTCCCTCTTCTCTGGAACAGGTTTCCCATCCATGTGAAGCAGAGTTCTTCCCTTCATTTATTCAAACATAACCTGGACCAGTGAATGAGGAACCACAAATAATCTCCTGGTCTTCTACTCATGTCTCTATTAGAGAGAGGAAACTCGTAATTTTTTGTCTACCTAAAAAGATATACCCTCCGCAAAACATTTGGGAACCATTTTATTTTAAGGAACTTGGCTAGACTTAGACTGACCCCTTGGGTTGTTAACTTATTATTCTACTATGATACTATGATACTGTGATACTATGATACTATGATACTGTGATACTATAAAGTCATCATGAAGTAACAAACGTCTGTGGTATAAACATTTTGCAGATGATCTGACATCAGCAAACCAAAGAACCTGAAAGATAGGTGGGGAACTGTAATCCCATAAAAATGAAACTCAGCATATCTACATTAACAAAAAAATGTTTATGACTAGTATGAGGTTCTGCTCTCAGTCTTCTTCTATTTATATATTTATAAACATCACACACCAGCCTGGGAAAACTGCTTCTTTACTATAGTATACCAGTACGTTGTACTTGTCACGTAACAATCATAGATTGGCTAATTTAGATAATATGGCCATGTTTGCTGTTTCTTTCATATTGTTTTGTGTACAATTTTTCCTTATTAACTTATTTACAAGAAGTTGGGAAGATTAGTCCTACTAGCTCAGCAGTTTCTTTGCAGGGGAGACCCAAGCTGATATTCATAGTGACTAGGAGAAAGTTGACCAGGGCAAATGCCACAAACAGAAAGTAATTATGTATGTATGCTAAATGAGAAGAAAGATGTTAGTACTGCTGCACGTTAGTAGCATATCGCATGCTGCACTAAAGCAGAACAGCAAAATGATGCGTGAGACACTTTAATCGTACCTTTGAGGTTTAATACCCCTGATTTAAGGTTATTTATTCATCTTGGCAAATCTGCTTCTTGTGACTTAATATTTGAATCACTTAACTTATTGACAAAATTGTTACCACAGTGTGAAAAAATGATTCATAAACCTTGGAACAGGTGTAATTTTTCAGGTCAAAGAACGCAGTTGAATAATAAAGTGAATTTGCAGTTTAGAACTAATGAAATATCAATGGGTACTGTCGAAAGTTTCTTTAAAAACTTTGTGAAACTGTTAAAAAAGTACGGAAAAGTTGAGATGAGAGAAATTAATGGAATAGTGGCTGGAAATTAGATATAATACTATGGAAAGTAATGCAATCTCTTACCTTCTAGCTTTCTGTATATGCTACCAGTACAAGAGGTACACAAAGATATGTGGGACAACCAAAGCCAAGTCATTTGCATGGGGAAATGTTTTTCTTTCAGCTTTTCCCAGTTGAGGTCACCACAGCAGAACTCTGGTCCACTAATGATTGGCAGTTGATTTTTATGGTGCCAGCCTGACACCCAACCTTCAACAAAGGAATGCCCATTTATGCATGTCTTTCAAATGCCACCCAACCACAAGGAGGACATGCAGACTCCACACAGAAGGTGCTCCAGCCAAGAATCAAACAAGAGAACCTGTTGCTCTGAGGCAACAGCACTACCATTGCACCACCACAGCTTCTTGATTTGTATGGGAAAATAACTTATCTAATTAGTGAGTGGAAGAACGTAATGTATTACTGGTGCGGAGGACAATGACACACAGTTAATAATGCAAAATGACATGCAGGAAATGCAAAAAAAGAAAGCATTTTTGTTTAATTGCATGGAAGGGATACAAACTAGAATATGAGAAATACAAGTAGTAACAGAATAGATTTAAATTCTAAAATGAAAAGAGCAAATGGTTAAGATATAGAGGATGAAAATGATAGACTATATGAAAAGAATTATGTAGGAGAAAGTGTAAATGTAAAGAAGAGGAACTTTAACAAAAAATCCCTAAAGTTTGAGTAAAGAAAACAAAAAGTGTAAGATTATGTTCTCTGAATGTGAGTGGTATGAGAATTTATTCTAGAAGAATTTGTATATTGCAACAGCATATTTCTTTAGATGCTGATATTATAGTTTTATAGGACATGAGGCTTGTTGATAGGTTGATAGGTTCACAGGTGCTTACTAGGCTAATGACAACAGGGGCCTTTTTTAATCTTAGCCATGAAACCCAACTTTCTGATAAGTTCTGGTACCCTCGGTAATTGTAAGCAAAGGCTTGGGAAATTAAACATTTACAAGCAGGGGCCTGGGAGATGAACCATTTATAGGCTGCCTGTGTCCATTACAGACATAGGTGCCAAACCAGGGATGAATTTCTTGTTCCGTATCCAATTGTCCAAGTTACACTTCAATTGGGTTAGGGAGGAACTGTGCTTCACATGGATGGGGAGGCTGTTCCAGAGAAGGGGTAGTCTCCGGGATACCCACTTGTCTCTCCAGCAAGTCCTATTTATATCACAGGTAAGGTGCAAGTCTTCAGAATGAGTAATTCTGATGCTGTTTGTTTGGATATGAAGGAAATCCATCAGAGTGGGGGCTGACAATGCCTTGTATGCCAGGCATAGATCTCCCTTCAACAGCCTGTAGGAGACAGAATACAAGGACAGGGCCCTGAGGTGGTCTGCATAGGACATGTTACTTATGCTCTGCATTCTTTCAGTGAGAAATCTCTGTGGTTGTTTTAATTGCTTGATATTCTTAGTTAGGTACATACCAAAGGGGACATCGTACGCAATGACAGGTCTGATGAATGGCAAATACAGTTGAACAATGACTTCCTTCAACCTAGATGACATAACTGTGTTTATAAGTTACACAGCACAGAATGATTTCTTCACTACTGTAGACACTTGATAGTCAAAAGCTAGATTACTTTCTATGTGTGTCCCTAAGTCCCTGACTACTGGGACAACTCTAAGGGGTGTGTTGTCAATATGATAGTTACCATGGGTGGATGACTTCCTGAAGGATACTATTATGCATTTCTTGACATTTAGTTTTAGTCCATGGCTCTGACACCAATTGTTTGTTTGTGTCAGCCCTTCCTGGAGAACATTTGTATCAGTGGGGGAGTCAATAACAGCTCCTCAGTGGGGACTTCAATAACAGCTCCTGATTTGCAATCATCTGCAAATTTAGGCAGCCAGAGGCCATAGACATTGGCCTTGACTTCAGAGGAGTAAGTGTCAAAAGGAGCAGTTCCAGGACTGATCCCTGAGGAACTCCACTTGTGACTGGCCTTGTTGTAGAGGTAGACTCCTCAGATCTAACTTCCAGGGTCCTGTCTGTGAGCCAGCTGGCTATCCAATATGTGACATAAGGGTTTGTACCTTACCTCTTGAATTTGTCAACAGTGTCTGAGTAGGGTATTGTGTCAAATGCCTTGGCCAGGTCAAGATAAGTGGTGTGAACCATTTTCCCCTCATCCGTTGCTTTGGTAACCTTCTCAAAGAAGTCCACCAGGTTGAATAGGCATGACCTCCCCTTGATGAAACCAAATTGGGTTGCGTCCACTGTGTGGATGTTTCCAATGTCATCACTGATCATTTTCATGATAATTCTTTCCATGGCTTTGCATTTGTGACTGGTGAGACTTATGGGTCTGTAGTTTCCAGAGTCTGTAGATGGCCCAAATTTGATCAGAGGGATGACTGTTGCTGCTATCCATTTAAGAAGCATAAAGCCTATTTGCAGGCTACAGTTCAATAGCAATTCCCGAGGCGTGATAGGTCATACTATTTAGAAATCATTCTAAGATATTATCTGAGCCCACTGATGCAGTGTTCTTGGCCTTTAAGAGAACATTAAGGACCTGTTCCCTTGTGATAGCAGGGTAAGTTATATTTGATGGTATTTCCTGAGGGAAGGTTGAGGGGAAGAGGAGGGTAAAGTTGGAGCTGAATTTGTCGGCCAGTAAGTTTGCTATATCTTCTGGCTCAGTATAGGTGGCTCCAACAGCAATGAGTTCTGCACACAATCATTTATTGCCTTTGAGGTTGAGGACATAACTAACGAATGCCTTGTGGTTTTTCCTTGGCCTGAGGGCAAATTTACCTCATATTTGGCTTTGGTAGACTTTATCTGTCCTTTGAGTTGTTTGTTTAGTTTGATGAGCTTGGTCCAGCTGTGTACTGCACCTCCTAATTTTTGCTGTGATTTTCTTCCTTCCTTTAAATGACCTGTTGATGTTGTGATTCCACCTTGGCACCATGGTGGCTTGTTTTTTGAGTTAGTTCTGTACCTCTTCCTCATGGGTACAGTTGCCTCTATGCAGCTATTAACATGCTTGTATAGGGTTTCTATGAACAGTTCCATGTAGGTAGTAGTGTTCTTATGGTTTATGGGGCTTGAAATTTTGCCATGTTATCACTTAATAGTAGGAAGTTAGCCTTAGAGTAGCTCCTGAATATTCCAGGATTAGCTGGGATTTCAGGTTTTTTTTTTTTTTACTTCAGATGTGAGCATTTTGTGGTCTGACCTTACCAGGGAAGACATTACACTAGTGGGTGAGCACTCTCCCATATTAGTGAGGACCAGATCCAGTATGGTTGCACCCCTGGTTTTTGTATTGACAATCTGGTTCAGGGAGTTTGTGTTTACAAAATCCAGGGATCTCTGTGCCTGCACAGTTGATGTTGTATATGATTCCCAGTTTATAGTGGGGTAATTAATGTCACCTATGTATATGGTATTGGGTTGCATGGCCAGTGTTTCCAATAGTTTTACATACATGGTATGGAATTTGTGGGTCACTGAGGGGGAACCTATAGCTTGCAATAATTTTGCCTATAGTGATTTGAACATGGAGAAGGTCAAGTGCATTGTTCTGTTTGACCAGCATTGAGGTATATTTATTTTTTATGTAAATCAAGACACTGCCACCTTTAGTCCCTCTTTGTAGTAGCTGGTCTAAATATGTGGAAGGCATTATAACCTTGCACTGTCGGTGTGCTCTCCCCAGCTTTAAACCATGTCTCAATGGCTACACAGACATCAGCATTCTCTAGGGTGAAAAGAGCTTCTAGGGAGTGGAGTTTTTTGTTTAAATTCCTTGCATTGAGCAGTAACACCTTTAGATTTTCTTGGTTTTGATTTGCTATGTCAGAAGTACTTTCAGTTTGCATTGCCTAAACAAGGCACTCATGGGGAAGGACAATGTTTTAGCTAATATTCTGAAGCCTACAGGGGAGAGGTGCAGACCATCTCTGGCAAACCAGAATGGTCCACTGACCATCTCTTTCCGTGCTAACAAATATTACACCCCCTTAGAATGACACCAGAAACTAAGTAAATTATTAAAGTTAGTCATCTTTTGTTCATGTTGTGGCATCATCCTTGGAGAAGGTAAAATTCTCAATGCTAGGCTCATACCAGCCTGGGACACATATTCTGAGATCTCCATGATTTCTCTCTTCATATAGATTAGGAAGGTAAGTCTCAGTTCATTTACACCTACATGGACTATGACTGAGTCATACTGGTACTTATGGTCCAATGAGATGAGTGTGTGTATAATGTGGTGGATACTGGCCCCTAATAAGCAATTGACCATGACTTTCTCCTTACTCAGCCTGGTGACAGGGGCATCAATGTGTCTCACAATGCAGTCTCCAATTACCAGAATGTTGGATTGTGTGGTGGCCTGCCTTATCAGCATAGAAGTAGAGACTCCATGAAATGTGGCTGTATGTGTTGATGTGGGTGTTGTTTTGAAAGAATGCATTCAGGGCTGCTGGGGGTATTTGTTATGTGTACTTTATCTAGGAGGTCTTTGGGGTTTAGGAAGGTTACATTTAAGTGCCACAGCATAAGTGGATGGATGTATTTGCTTTGAACTGTGTGTGATGGGTGCAGCTTGTATACTACTGACAACCATATTGACATTAGGAGTGATTTTATGTAAGTGCTTTGCCTCCAGTGACATTGTATAAATACATCTCTTATATACCATATCAGTTTGCTTGAGAATTAACCGGTTGTTAGTGTATATGAGGCAATTTCTGCATTGCCTCAGAATACCCATATCCACTAAGCTGGTAACGGAGACAGTGGGAAAGTTTATAGCCATGGTAACAGATCCTTTTTTATTGATTAGACAGTTGGAGTGAGAATATAAAGTAATGTCAAGGGTAACCAATTTGCAATTCTGGGGACAGTGCTTCTCACAGGAAACCAGCTGTCCTGTTTGCAACTAGGTATTGGTGAAATTTGAATGGTGCTTTTACAGGAAAAATGTCATCTCAACGTGTCTGAGTCTATACTGGTCAGGGCCAAACACTTGAGGGAAAACTAATAAGTAGAGCCCGATGATTTATGGATAAAGCATTGAGGCAGATATTCTGAAGTTAGAAGCAAATCAAGCAATACTTACTGAAAAGAAAGAATTAGCTTGTCAAGAATAATGAAAAGAGGGGAGTCACCTGAATGGCTACTGCCTGACTACTACTAGTGTTGGTCTCACCACAGCTTCACTCTGCTGTCTTCTCTCACCAGAAGCAAAACAGTAGCACCAATCCCAAGATGAGAAGCAGGCCACATGCTGTTTGGTGATCCACAGTATTGTCCTAGATGATGCAAAGGTCTGTAGGCTTGTTGTAGCATTTTCCTGGTTGATGCCTTGAATAGCAACCAGACTAACAAGGAATATCAAGCACAGACACTCACTGCCCAAACCAGAAACAGTCAGAAATCAATGCACTCTGCTCATTCTCTCATCAGCAGCTAAATATAAGCACAAATTCCAAGCTGGCAACTATGACACAGTTATTAGGCTTTCCAGTAATCATCAGTCTCCAGGAAATAATGTCCATATGCTGCTTCAATCACCAGAAGCAAAACAGAAGCACTAATCCCAAGATGTCTACCAAGAGACAGAATGTGGGCTCTCAAAAAATTTGCAGTCTTGGAGTAGATGCTGCAGATTTTAAAAGTAAGATGGAAAAAATGGGTTAATATCATAACAACTGCAGAGTGCACTAAGCAGTTAGATATGAAACGGGATAACTTAAGCTTTAGCTATGTAAGTGGAGAGCCACTATTTTTAAAAGAACAAGATAGATTGGAAGGGGGTAGGCACTTTGTATTCTGGTTCTATGGAATACAGTGTGATGGCTAATAAATTGAAGTAGTTGAAGAGAAGTGATTTCACAAAATGAAAATTTTGTGCTTACTCACTATAGCAAATAAAGAGGAGAGGGAAGGAGATATGTGGTCAAATTAACATAAGAGGCAGGCAACTAGAAAGACAATTGAGTTTAAAAACACAACAGCACCAGGGTGCGAGAGTGCGGAACAACTTAATTTCTGTGTGACTCACAAGAGACAAAGCTGTGGTATCTTTCCTGGTTTAAATATGCAGTGAAAAGCAGAATACAAGTAAAATGCAGCTTAAAGAAAACAAATCACAATATACAAAATATAAGAAGGCAAAGAAGCAGTACAAAATACAAAAAAGCAAAAACAAGCCAACCTTTCCCTTACAGCAAGTTGTGGCATAGTCTGAGTGAGCTTTTCCAGTAAAGCCTTGAAATGTTTTATTTTACCCCTTAAATAAAAGGTTTAGGTCTTAGCTCCACCCTCATTTCACAGGTAATTAACCTTAATTGAGCTATTCTAATTTTGAGTGACTCACAAGAGACATAGTTATGATCTCTTTCCTAGATTAAATATGCAATTAAAAGCAGAATAGAAATAAAACACAGTATAAAGAAAATAAATCACAATATACAAAATAGAAGGCAATGAAGCAATGCAAAATACAAGAAAGCAAAAACAAACTAACCTTTCCCTCACAGCAAGTTGTGGCAGTGTCTGGGTGAGCTTTTCCAATAAAGCCTTGCAAATGTTTTATTTTGCCCCTTAAACAGAAGGGTTAGTTCTTAGCTCTACCCTCAGTTCACATGTAATTAACCCTAATTGATCCATTCTAATTTCTGAGTGAGTCACAAGAGACACAGCTGTGCCCTCTTTCCTAGTTAAATATGCAATTAAAATCAGAATAAAAGTAAAATGCAGTGTAAAAATAAATCACAATATACAAAATAGAACAAGGCAATGGACCAATGCAAAATACAAGAAAGCAAAAACAAACTAACCTTTCCCTCACAGCAAGTTGTGGCAGAGTCTGGGTGAGCTTTTCCAGTAAAGCCTTGAAATGTTTTATTTTGCCCCTTAAACATAAGGTTTAGTTCTTAGCTCTACCCTCAGTTCACAGATAATTAACCCTAACTGATCCATTCTAATTTCTGAATGACTCACAAGAGACACAGCTGTGCTCTCTTTCCTAGTTAAATATGCAATTAAAAGCAGAATAAAAGAAAAATACAGTGTAAAAATAAATCAGAATATACAAAATATAAAAAGGCAATAAAGCGATACAAAATACAAGTAAGCAAACACAAACTAACCTTCCCCTCACCACAAATTGTGAAAGAGTCTGGGTTTTCTAGCAAAGCCTTGAAATATTTTATTTTACCCCTTAAAACAGCTTACAGAATAGAAGAAGGCAATGAAGCAATACACAATACAAGAAAACAAAAACAAACCTTTCCTCTTTTATGAAAATAATAAGGTCCAAACAGAGAAGTTGTAGGGCAGTAAAAGTTCATGGAATGGTCAAGATAAATATTCAGATTAATTTTTTATTTAAGAAGAATAATGTGAAAATTCTATAGATTATGACACTATAGACTGGTAGGGTGACTGTAGTGGATATAAGATGGGAAGAAGTATTTAAAATAATAGGTATTTGCACCTATACAGGACTTAAGGAAAGAGAACAATTATTTTAAGATTTAAATCCATTTGTTATGGTGAATATGAAAACTGTGACAGAGGGGGACTTTGCAAGTTTAGGATAAGAAAGAGGAAAGTAGGGTAAAATGTTGCAAAAATTAGGGAATTAATGAGATGTGGACAAGTACTGTTTGGGAAGGAAATAACTTTTACATACAAAAGAGCAAATTTAAGTACAGAGACTGATTATTTCTTGATGTCAAGAGAAATAAAGCAACTTAAAGGAGGGATAATTATTACTGTCTTTTCAGATTATTTGCCATGCATGTGGATATGTGTGAAGAAGATATGATTAAGGATAGAAAAGATAGTGAAAATAAACAGGAAATAATGTTGAAGAATTGCAAAAGGAATTAAATATGTTACAAAAAGAATATTTATGTGGGATATTTTTAATAATAATTGGACATTTTGCCAGATAAATAAAAATGCATAGAAAGGTATATCCTGAGTTGAAAGTAGTAGGTATATGCAAAAGAAGGTATATAATAAATTAAGAACATGGAGATGAGTTTAAAAAAACTGAGACAAAAATGATATACAAAGTTGGAATCATATAACTTTAACAATACAGATTATAAAGTGTTAATGGCAATTATGTGAGAAAAGTTTGAAATAATGCCAGGAAAAGTGCTAATATAAGAGGTTTTGGAGAAAGATGAAGGCACAGTCAGAAGTTGTTAATTTTTTGTCAAGGAGGTGGTGTATGATATAGTAAAAGGAGATAAAGTAAAAGTGGTAGTAACTTATGCTAATAAAGCTTTCAATAAAATTATTTAATAATTTTTGTCAGAGGATCTGAGAGGATGTAGTATAAAATGAACGATTTTTGAGACATTTACTGTCCACATATATAAACAATTTTGTTTCACTGCTAGTAAATGAATGGTGTAGTATACAATTTCTGTTTCCATTAGGACTTGAGTTAGGCAAGGCTGCCTTATGAGTAGTGTGTAATTTACACTGCTCATGAATGCAATGGTAGATAATCTCAGGGCAAATGCATACTGGCTACAAGATAAAAACAAAATTCCTGTTCTTTTGTCTTATACAGATTATATGATAGTGGTAGTGAGGAAGAGGTTGTGGATAGGGAGATATTAATAGAATTAAATAGTTTATTAAGGATTGCAGGTCTGTATTTCAACAAAGAAAAAAATAAAGGTTTAGGAGATGTAGTTATGATAGAGGCTATTTATTTCTCAAAAATGACATTGCATTGTTAGGAATAAGGTTTGGAAAAAAAGAAAAGCTGGAGAAGACCAACGGGAAAACCAACCGAGGAAATAAAAAAAGATCAGTATATTATGGAAGACTTTAAGATTTATCTTTTAGAAAAAAGTTTGACTGCATGTATAGAACTATGATACAAACGTTTGACTTATTCATTTCCTTCCTAAAAATAAGTCAAAAAAGCTGTGTATCGTAGCTCTATACATTTCCCCCTAGCAACAACATACCAATACTGGAAGATATACTGTCTTGGGTCTCTAATACAATCAAAAATGAAACCATCATTCTGGATAATGTCAATATCAATTGGTTAAATATTTGCTCCAAATTCCCAAGCTCAATATTAACCTATTTAATTTCACTTAACTTATAAGAACTCCAACTAGATTTAATAGGAATTCTAACAATGGATCTATCCTAGACTGGATACTGGTCACAGATCCAACTAAAATCTCTTCACTTGGTAGTCTCCCAAATGCCATCATTGATCACCTCCCAGCCTTTGTTTTTAGAACAGCTCCCTCCTTTCATAAGCAACACCATCACAAACAAGTAAGAAATCTAATCAATATTAACCCACACAAATTCACCAATATGCTAAAAAATATGAACTGGAACAACTTAAAAGTTCTTCCTCAAGGTAAAGCACTGGATTACTTCAATACTACATTTTTAGAAACATTATACAGTCTTGTACCCCTTCGTGTAAAAAGGGTGAAAACCAACCATGTCCCATGGCTAAGTAAACTTACTAAAAACTTATTCTAACTAGGAATAAAACATGGAAACAGTAGCAAAAAATAAAAATCCTTCAGACCAATTGAGATTCAAACTGCTCCACAACCAGGTAAAAAGAAAGTAATAAATGAAAAAAAAACAGTATTGCATCAAACTTCAAATCGACCATACGCAGGACTCCAAAAAAATCTGGTCATCTATAACATCAATCCTAAACCCAGGAACAAAAAGCAACCCATGTCCACATCCAGACAAAACACCACTCAAATAGCAAGTCTCTTTAACTCATACTTCATAAATTAGATAGCAAACATCACTGTTAACTTTACACAACCTCATTCTAACACAAATTGTACTGGATTGCCCACATGGTCCCCTATCTCCCTGCTCCCTTCTTCACTTCATCCCAATAAACCAACCAACAACCCTTCACCTACATTCTCCGTAATCCCATTCCAACTTCTACAATAAAATGGCTACTCCTCAAACTAAAACCTAGTTCTAAAGCAGCAGATTATCTACCCACAGAATATCTTAAACTTGCTGCAGAAGCCATTGCCTACTCTATTAGTACACTAATTGACAGAGCTATCCAGGAATCATATGTCCCAAAAATTTAGGAAAAAAAAGCTTTTATTCTTCCCCTTCACAAAGACAGCAGCTCGACCTATATCTCTAACTATTGTCCTATATCCATCCTGCCACCTACCTCTAAGCTCCTTGAAAAGTATGTACACATGCAACTTCTTAACTTTCTCCTTAACAACGAAATGCTATCCTCTAGTCAACATGGATTCAAGCCATCTCACAGTACCACAGCTGCCTTAATATCCTTCATGAACACAGTCAACAAAGCCCGAGACTCTGGCAACATTGTCTCCACTCTATTTCTTGACATATCAAAAGCTTTAGATACAGTCTCTCACTCACTTCTTCTAAATCAGCTCTCAAAACCTGATCTCTTACCTCCCTCTTTTAGCTGATTTTCCAGCTACCTGTCAGACAGACATTAAGTAAAATGGCAAAACTCCCTAGCTCCATATCTTCACACTTCTACTGGTGATCCCCAAGGTTCTATATTAGGACCACTCTTATTCAGCATCTTTATTAATAACCTTCAGTCTTCTTTCAGTCAGCGGTCCCTCATAAAATTTGCAGATGACTCTACTATCATATGTTCCTCTGACTCTACAACAGATCTACAGCAAATTATTCAATCTGCTTTTACATCTGTTAAGACCTGGCAGGTTATGCAATAATCATCTGTCTCTTAAGCCTAAAAAAAACAAACTCATTTTATTTATCCCCAAGAAAAATACCCTCAGAAACAAAACTCAGTTCACTAAACTTTCCTAGAGCAATACTAGAATCGTAGTTGCTAGTCACACTAAACTGATAGGTGTAATAATAGATTAAAGCCTAAAATTTGACCAGAACATAGAAAACATAACCTCAATAAAATACATCAAAAGCTAGGCATTCTTTACAGGCACAAACGCTTCCTTAGTCCTTCCACTAAACAAATACTTAAAAAATAAATAAACCACGTGTTATTTATAAAACAGGGAGAAATTGTAAATCTCTTTTCAAACAACATATAGGTAGAAGCATCACATTCAAGGGTACCACAAGTTGTGGTGCCTGTAGGCAATGTGAGCATATTTGGAAAGGAAGGACTATTACCCTTTGAGGTATACCATTTGTGGTTAATCTACATAGGGGAAATTGCAATACCAAGGGACTAGTTTATATAGCAGTCTGTGAAGGATGTGGGCAGTATTGTGTAGGTAAAATGGAGAGATGACTAAAGAAGAGAATATACGGACATTTGTATGCAATACAGAAGGCAAATACTAACAATGCACTGTTTAGATATACTATCAAATGCCCCAACTATACTGGATTTACATTTGGAATTTTAGAGGAAGTAAGATTAAATGCTGTCCAACCCCCAGGTTTAAATGAGAACATTTCCATACTGCCTATTCTAAAGAAGAGAACATTAGAATTGTGATTTCTCAAGTTGTTAGAACAGGCATTAGGGCCTAATCATTCAAGAAGTAAAGGTATGGTATATTTCTCTGCCATTTTTTGATTTCCTGACATGGTTTTAAAATTTATTGTTTCTGTTTGAAACTGAGCCTTATATGTTTACATCTATATTTTTAGCAGTCATATACAAGTATGAACTTTTATTAATGGTACATGTGTAAACCATATATTTTAGAATGTATTCAGTATTCAAATTAACATACATTTTTATTTTTCAATAGGTGTATATATGTATATATAATTCTATTGGCATAAGATGCAGGAATTGTTTTGGGTATATAAAAGTAACATGACAATCTTATTTTAAAGTTTTTATAGTGGCATATAGCTTTAAAAGTTGATGAGTTGACAATATTAGTTAATTGGGTTGGTTTTATAAGGAAGTTGTATTTATACTATATTTGTTCTGATGAAGTCCCAGTATTAAGTGTGGAGGGAAGAAAGCGCTTGACAGAGTGGATTACAATAAATTTTCTTGGATTTTCTGGCTACACTGCATTTTTGAACTCACACGTGTGAAGGTCTCAAATTGAGGTTTTTTTCTTTATATTTGAAAGCAGACATAAGAGGATTAGTGTGAATTAACCTGTGACAATGTGAGGTACTGCCAGCTATGCCAGGAGAAGTAGGGCAGTGGATGTGTAACATATGCCAGCACAGCTAGCTGTAATTTTGTAAAGAATTATATGTCATTTGTATATGAAGCTGATATGTACAGATGCTTGTGTTGAAAAAATGTATTTGTAAAGCTGCTTGTGTTAAAAATGTACCAATAGTATACCCTGCTGGATGAAAAAAGAAATATACTTGCATTATTGTAACTGTTTAAAGGTATATGTTTTGACAGAGCATACGGGAGGAGAAGAGGTTAACTTCAAACTTTGAAAATGTTTTGACATTAAATTACTGGGCCTAGGCCAGAGACAAAAAGTCTGTATGAGAAAGCTTCCTGCATTGTCACTGGCATAAACTAATTGCTACTCTGGAAGGGTTAAGGTTTAAAATTGTGTCATGACTTCCAGGAGCTGCAGCATATCATAGCAAGGCTCACTCTCTGTGTATTCTTGAAACATAGGTGCTAACTCCTGGCAGTTTCCAGAAATGGGGGGGGGGGGCTACAGGAGAACCAGAAGTCAGATGACCAGATGTATGTTGATGTTATTTTGTAATCCATCACTAAAACTGTTTAATACTAGGTGAGACTGAAGTCTCAGGGCAGTCTGTTTTTCGGAAAATTGACAAAGAATGATCTCTCACCTACTGCATCTTGCCTAGCGCTACTAAGTAACCAGGGAATGATAATCATTTAGATCAGATAGGAAAATATAGTGATATTAGTTAAGTATTGTTTTTCTGGGGTCTATATTACATAAATGAAAATCCAAAAACGCGAACGACCTAAAGGTCGAAAATGCAGAACCTCAAACATGCACCCCCCACACACACACCACCCCCTGCTAAGTATATATATATATATATATATATATATATATATATATATATATATGAACTCCAAGATCACACTACAGTGAGGAAGGGGCAAATATTCCAATCCTCACTGTACTGTGATCTCACAAAAAGCAGATCGAGATCTGGCATTTCTGACCTTGAGGTCGTTCACTATTTTAAGCTTTCAGCATTCTAATAGGAACCTGTTTTTCTGTAACTGTGTGAACCTGTCCACCTGTGTTATTTTTAACATTTCCTGTGATTGAAACTTTGGTGTTTATATTTATATTTAGTATGTTTATGTTCTTTTATCTGTTATTAAATATATTTAAACTTTTCATTGTGGCTGGTCCTTTAGTGAATATTTTAACCTTTGAGAGTGCTTATATGTATTGGTGACACTGTGGCCACTCCTGAAAGCCTGACTGTTTGATCAACATTACCATTTGCATTACTATTAATTTCACTCAGTATAATTGGGTACCCTTGCAACAGCCTTAGACTAGCTGGCTTTAGGGTGTCTGGTTTCAGTGTAACTACCTTATAGTCTGGGCAGAAGGGGGAAAATTTAGTAAATCTGTGCCAACCTTTCCCGTGTGTGTGTGTGTGTGTGTGTGTGTGTGTGTGTGTGTGTGTGTGTGAAAATCAACTCTCAAAGTGTGTGCATGTCAGCTACTTGGGCAGGGACATGAAGCACTGGTTTCACAGAGAGGGTGCTGGAGGACTTGGCTTGGGCACACAGCTGAGGACATAATTCTACAACTGTGCCACTGGGGAGCCTTACTGGGGAGCTGGGAAGAGACTGAGAGAGAAACCCAGGCTCCGGGCTGAGTGTGTTCCCTGTGTGCTTTTAAGGGAAATTGTGCTTGATGGAGAGAGCTGCATCTGGAAATACTGGGTGTATCCATTTTTTATTCCAAGGGAACGTCCCTCTCCAGTGGTAGTGGTGAGGATTCACATTCCTTGATTACTGACCAAAAGTGGGGACATCACATAACCCAATAGTTTATGTGTCATTTTTATGTTTGCATTGCATTTCAGATTATAGAGTGTATGTAACAGAAGAGAAAATAGCAAGGAGTTTTTAAGGCTAAATGTGGAATATTTTAGAAAAAACAGAACGTTTGAAAATGTAAAGTTATATGGAAAGCAAAGAAATGGTGGAATATCAAGACAAAATTGTTTTACTGCAAGTTACAGTACAATTTTGGGAAAGGAAGATGATGATGGCATGAGAGAATAATGAAAATATTTTATTATGTGAGCCCATGGTGATTCAAAGAAGGAAACTGAAGTATAAAATAGTTAATTATGTGGCAAGATTTTTTTATGCAAACCAAAGGGTAAAACTGTCACACAGACAAACAATTCAAAAAAAAAAAAAAACCTACATAAATACCCAGCTAAGCTGAAGTTTTCCCTGTGTAATACCTGTAACATCCTACAGTGGAGGCCCATGGGATATATGCAAATCAGCCTTTAAGAACATGGCAGTGCTTCAGCTACATAGTTTCTAAATGGCAATGAATTGTTATGATTAAAATTCAGTTTTCAGTATTCAGTCCAATAAAGCCAACTCCCCACTAACTATAGGCATGCCATATTTACCCTTATCCTGAGCACACTGGTTCAGCATATGTTTTTTTTTTTTTTTTTTTTTTGCAATAGTTTTGAAAGACTGAGCTTAAAATCAAGCCTGATATGCATAAACATTAGGGTGACTGAAAAAATATCCCACATAACATCCAACCAAAGGGTAAAAAGGTCACATACACAATGCATTCAGTAAACACTACAAAAAAAAACCCACAGTCAAAGTAGACTTTTCACTGTGTAATACCTTAAACCTCCTATACTGGTCACCCATGGGATACTATGGAAAATCAGCCCTTAAGGGCATACCAGTGTTTCAGCTACTTGACATCTGAATGTTCATGATATTTGTACTTTTTAAGTCTTTACTAGTGCACCCTGGCCAATAAATTCAGGTCATGCTATCTATAGACATGCCATGTTTAACACCTCTTCTGAATTCATCAGTACAGCATAAGTGGACTGTTTGGTCATAATTTGAAAACATACTGCTTAGAACCAAGTTTTATTGGTGATTGAACTTGTTTATACATTTATAAGCCATAACTGCTAGCATATAACAGTATTCCTAGACATGGCGAAGTTATCAAATAATAAACTACGTTTTTGAATGAGTTTTATAACCTCAGCCAATCTCCTCAGCTTACACCTCAGATTTCAAGAGGTAATTATACTCCCTAAACATAAACAGTCCATTTCATTCTGTTACATCATCTGGATCACACTATTCTGGGGCTATATATGATACAACCTACTTTTTACTGTCAACTGAACTGGCCACCAATGGGAGTACTGCACCAATGAAGGGACTGGCTTAAAACTGCAGAGAATTCATGGGTTTTGGTCTTGTTGAAGTGGGGTCCCCACCAACAACCACCTCTCTATCTGCTTTCCATAATGGCTACACCTTTGAGCCCACCCAGAATATATGAAACTTATCTGCCTGATATATCCTACAGGTAGTACAATGGTCCTCTTTATGTAACCCCTTTCCTTTATGCTCAAAGAGGTCCAATAGCCATTTTATTCCAACCTAAACTAGTAGGTTAGAAGGCATGGGCAAGTAGTCAATTGCCAGAAGAGCACAGTCTGTTGCAGAATATTAATCTCACACCTCCCTAAGGTAAACTCACTAATGTGGTAACTAAAAAGGCCTGGCAAACTAGCAAGGGCTTACTGTTAAGAAACAAAGATATATATGTAAGTACTTGATATTTAGACCAGGAGAAGGGAACTCCCAACAGACGCTGATATGCTTCTAGAATACCTTATTTTCACTATTTTGAGGTATTCTACATAGCTAAAATTATAAAAGGCATGCATTAAATTGAATTACTTCCATATATATTGTCTTGTAAGATTAAAATTATCCTGAAGCTGCTTGAAAGAGGAAAATGTACAGATACCCTCCATCTTCTGCATCAATTGACTTACTAATAATTCCTTTGTTGATCCAGCTATACCACCACAGGTGAGTATCCCTTATCTGTAATTCCAAGTTCAACCCAATAAGTATTTTCCTGTCCAAGACTGCTAACAGAGGGTTTAACTTACTGATATGCCTGAAGGCTTTAAAGGCCATTTGCATGATATACCAGCCCTGAAGATGCTTTGTTAGCACAGTTCTATACCAACCAAAAGCCCTGTGAGAAGTACTGCCTAATATCTTTGCCACTGTGTTCCACCATAATGGGACAGATAACTTGGGTACTCTGACTCATAAATGATGCTATAAGGTTGAAGCCTCAGCCACACATTTAATAGCTGTTAAACCTGCACCATCCTTACACGGGCAGCAAATAGATCCATACTGCACTTCCCATTCCACATAATCTGCTTTATAAATCCTTCTGAGCCAGGGCAAGTTATGGGACAATGGGATATGGTGAAGGGCATAGTGAAGCATAGCACAAAACATATGTATGGCAGAAATCCTCTCCCAGCACATAAGATTTAGCTTCTGTGAGACATGGACTTTCAAGCAGACTTCATCCCATAGTGGTCTCAAATTTGAAACCAATAGTTCCCCAACATCCATGTTTAGTTTTAAGCCCAAATAATGAGAATACCATTACACCACCTGAAGGAAGGTTGAATTACCACTCTCCTTAAGAGACTGGCAAGTGTGATTAGCAGGGAGGAGTTCTGTTTTTTATATGTTTATTTTCTGGCCTGATATGAAATTAAAATCTTCCATGATAATCAGAAAGCATGGAATGTCTACTTTTGGGCACTGTGTTATGAGCAGATAATCATCTGTGAACATGAATATCATTGAATCCACCCCATGAGGATCCTGCCTTGCATCCCCTCAGAGGACCTGATTGCCCAGGCTAAGGGTTCCACGGTGAGTAAAGCAGAGCCAGAGACAATGTGCATACTTGCTTCGTGTCCTTACCAAGTATGAAAATATGAGATAATAGCAGAGTCTGTGAGCACTCTGACAAAGGATGGGACTTGCTCTGCTTGACAGAACTCCCACTGGGAAGCCAAACTTTTCTAATACCATGTGGAGGTAATCATATTTAACAGAATCTAATGCTTTCTTGTAATCCACCTAGTACAGCCACTGCTGAATGGGTGCAGCTCTTAACTGCTTGACTAGTTAACAGCAGAGAGTGAGTGTGAGCCACAACTGATCTACTGCTTATAAAGCCAGCCTAAAAGTGGTGAATGATTGAAAGAACTTTATGGAGCTCATCGGGTAAAACTTTTACAGATATATCAGCGTCTACATTAATTAGTAAGATTGGATGATATTTAGCTTCCTTAAGTGTGTCTTTCCCTAGCTTAGGTTTTGCATTGCATATGAATTTTTAATATGCTTGTTGCTGGGTTTCCAGGGATAGGGGTGATGGCAAGGCATACAGCTCTGAGTAATAATGCAAGAAAGCTTCATTCATAGCTGTTAGTTCCAACACTAGGAGCACACCCTACTATCAAGCAATTAATTCTAACTCTTGCCTACACCTTCTTCAGGCTAAGTGCCAGTAATTTCACAGTTTTGTCCACCTTTCCCTAGTGGCCGTAATACTGCATGTTTAAGTATTACATGTATTGCTTTTGTTTAGCAGCATTATACTTGTGAAGTTTCTTATCTGTATAACTTAATTTTTGACACTGGTTGTATGGGCTGGAAGTTAAGTGAGCCAGCTTCCTAATCCCTGAGTCAAATGCTTCCATTAGTAGGGCCTTTGCTTCTTTGCAAATATCCCACAAATAAAACTTGAATAACTCACACCAGTAATACACATGCATAGAGGTGAGTGGGCTCCTATCAGTTCAATTGTTGACCTCCTCACTAGTAAAAGCCTTTAAGTGCAAATCATTGTATGTCCTACACTGATATACTTGCCGTGCTTTTGACGGGACATTCAAAGGAGGGCCTAGTAGCAAAGTCAAAATCACTCCTAAATAGTCTGAAAATGGGAATGGCACAGTACTGAATGGACAACACTAACTAAGGGCAATGAGACAAAAAATTAGTCTAGCCTACTTCCTGACTCCCAAAGTGTTGTAATATAAGTACATCATGGATTACTCATATTCAATAATCTTCAAACATCAGCAAGTTTGTGGGAAACATCATGTTCTTTTGTACCCTCTTTTCCTCTATATGCACCTTTCAGCTCTAAGGTCAGACTTGTCTATGAAAGGATCCATCGATACCTGGCTGGGGAACAACTGGGCAGCAGCAGCAATATTTGCACGGATGAAAGGCCTGGCAATCTACTTCTGTAGCATGCCACGAAAACTCTATGGGTCTTCCCCTTCAGTCACCATGAGCCGAGTTCAATTCAAGGGCAATAACTTGCCCTTAACACTATTTGACAGCAATCTATACTAAATGTTTCTAAGGCTGAGGTGAAAGATGCCAAGAAATCTGAGAATTCTAAACTCAGGTCATATACTGATCCCAATATTATCTTACTGCTGGATGTGTGCAGTGATAACAAAGTCTGTCTTCTCTCTCTATCTGTCTGTAACTCTGTCTTGAATCTACCAAGATAGGGCTTTATGTAAAATTCTAGATACTCCTATCTTGGATGAATCAGCTAAAATAGCTGCTGCTGAGCCAATGCCCAAAGCCAGCTGAACAAACACATTCTATGTCTCTGACCTATCTTCTCTACTTGCAGAAAAACTACATCACTTTATCCATCTTTCTCTTGCATTCCTTTTAACTTTTGAACCTAACCCCTTACGTTCTGAGAAAAAAATTTGATTGCAGCTGTGTTATACAAATATACTAATGCAAATATAAAGAAAAATACACTAACAGAGGGGCCTCACTGAGACTGATACCTGATGTCAGAGCCATGGCCTCAAGCTTGATGCCAAAAAGTGCATTGTTATCCCCTTCGGTAAAAACTCTGTACCCATGAACTACCACATAGGCAGCAGTCTTCTTAACACCGAATGTGCGATAAGAGACCTTGGGAACCAGGTGGACAGTAGTCTCTCATTTGATAATCACATTACCACAGTAGTCAGGAAATCCTTCTACATGGCACACCTCATCACAAATGGGTTCTCATCCAGGAAAAAAGAAGTCAGTGTTCCCCTCTACTCCTCGACACTCATTAGACCCATTATAGAGTACAATGCCCCTTTTGGAATGTACCTAACAAGACATCTGCAGCAGCTAGAAAGGCCACAGAAGTACCTCACAAAGAGAATTACTGGCCTCAAACAGATGCCCTACACTGATCGTCTCAAAAAAACTCCAACTTTACTCTGTAGCGTATCACCACCTACTCTGAGGTGATCTCTGCCTAACATATAAAGCTATGTCAAACCCAGAGCTGTTGGACATGCTACACCTAAAGAAATCCCAATCCCTCTCAGCTACATGCTCTAAGGACCTAAACCTTGTCACCATAATAAACAGGACTTGCTGGAGGGATAGATTTCTGTCCCAGAGACTTCCCATACTCTGGAACAGGCTACCCATCTATGTCAAGCAAAGTTCCTCATTAACACTCTTCAAGAAAAATCTTGATGAGTGGATGGGAAATAGGAAATACACCCTGGGAATCACTTCTGTGGCTCTGCTCGACAGGGGCACAGGAAATTAACTTTCTTGGGTTGGCGTAAGCCAGGGAACTTTGTTGACTAGGCTTACTTAGGCCCTTGGACCAATAGCCTAGTACCTACCTATGAACCTATGAACATTATACAGCTATATATATGACAATACAAATAAGCCCAAACAAACACATGCAGCAATACTACTGCAGGTAAAACAGTAAAGAAATTGTCAGCTCTGCAATAGTATGCAGCCGCAGTATGAAAAACAACAGGTAAAGAAAATGTTGGGATGTGTGGCCATGTGACAAAGAGTGCCAAGGAGCAAACCAAGGAAAGGTTTTGTAGTGCAAAAAGTGGTGTGTTATACCACTAGTGAGCAATAACACTTAGAAGTATTACACCTCTTACCTGTACCCATTATAGGTGTTCAGAGGGTATTATTTTCTCAGGAAAATAACTAAACTGACAACGTACAAACCAATTCATGTCTTTGCTTTATGCCTAAGTTTTTTAAAATGCCCTAACCACTGAGGATCTTTCTTTGTTAGATTATCCAGGAAGAAATAATGGGTAGGCTTTGTTATTTGAGACTGCAACTGTTCCATTTGGTCAGCAGATAACCCATCATTAACTCTAGGGTAGTTAACATATCATCTTGTCCCTCCAAATACTCTTCCAGGGCTGAAAAATAGCTCTCCACTGATATTCCAAATAGCTTTCAGGAAACCTTCTTCATTGCCAAGATCTCAAGACTGCTCACATCTTTTAGCAAGGTATCTCTGTTACACAGGCACTAATGCATGTGGCCCTTCATTGCTGTAACATTAACCAATTTACCTGGTTGTGCAATTCTTTTTGAGCATTGATCATTGAAGTCACAGAAAATTCCTGTCAACAGACTTTCACTCTTTTTACAATCATTTTCAACTACTGCCCTAGGTTTGTTTTACAGGATACTCAATGATAGTCTCTCACTCATCTCACTGGGATCTGTAATCTGTAACCTGCTCCATTCGCCCTATGCTCCCCTACCCTACCCCCATTTCTCACCTGCCTCCACTGCCTGCAAATTTATTTGCTCCCCAATCCCCTCCCACCATTAACCACCTTCCAATCAACTCTAAACCACATTCCACCACTCCCCCTTCCAACCTCGGTAATAGCCCACCTACTCCACAACTATGACCACTGCCTTACAACTTCTTGCAATCCCTTCAGCCCTACTAATCTTTCTCACCTGACTCACCAAACTTACACAACTCCCTAACCCACATCCTGTTACTCAATCATACTCCACTTCCTTATACCACCCAGCTTCCACCCCAGCCTACACATTCATTACCCATAAACTTATCCCCTCTAACCCATCCTACCTATTCAACCCAAACTACTCCATAACCCACACTCCCTGTACTCAACATTTAAACTTCATACTAAAAAATCTTTTCTCTTACATCTCCCTAACTCTCTAGCCTCACTACACTACCTCACACATCTCTTCCACCATATCTCTCTCTCACTCTCTGGTGACATTCACCCCAATCCAGGACCCACCTCTAGCACACAATTTATCAACTAAACCACTCAACCCCAAGCAACTAAGCCCATTCGCCTCGCTACATTTAATGCCCAAAGCCTCAGAAACAAAATTCCCATCCTCCATGCCTGGCTTTCCCACAACCACTCTGACATAACCATCATTTCAGAGACCTGGCTTATACCTTTTATAAAAGACAACAAAATTCTCCCACCAGGTTACCAAATTATTCGCAATGACAGAACTCACAAAAAAGGAGGTGGAGTAGCAATTATCTACCCCTCCTCTCATACCTTAACTCCTTACACTAACCACATCCCAAACTTTGCTAATGCTGAAATTACAATTGGTTTATTAAAACTTAATAACCATAAGTCCATTTACATTGGAGCTCTCTATATTCCCCGAGGCAATAACATCAAAACACTTGAAAACATCCTCTCCTGGTTTTCCCCCACCATCAAAAATGAAACCTATATCCTTGGTGATATGAACATTAACTGGAGCTCCATTAACTCAGAAGCCCCTTCCCACACAATCAATCTGTACAATTTCTTCCAACTTATAAACTCTCCAACCAGATGAAATAAAGATGATAACTATGGTACCATCATTGACTGGATCCTAACTTCTCACCCCAACCTAATCTCCAATGCTGGAATACTACCTGACCCTCTCAGTGACCACCTACCAGCTTTTGCTGACTGACTCCCCTCTCCAACACAAAAACACCACTACATCCAAACCCGCAACCTTTCCTTTTTCAACCCTCTAACTTTCTCAGAATGCCTAAAGCACACTGGCTGGACCCCTCTAAAAACCCTTCCACTAGACAATGCTGTATCATATTTCAACCAGTCATTCCTAAACCTACTTAACCAGCAAGCCCCACTTAGGACCAAATGCATCAAAACCAATCCCCGCCCTTGGCTATCAAAAGAAACTAAACTAACTATGCACCAAAGAGACAAAAAATGGAAGCAATATCAGAAAAACAAAAGCCCCAACTCTCTCCTAGAATTTAAGCAACTCTGGAACTCTGCAAAAACACTAATAACAAAAGACCACAAAGCATACTCCTACAAGCTTCAATCCATGCACTCATCCAATCCTAAAATGTTCTGTAACTCCATCTCCTCCATTCTCCACCCTAGTAATAAAGAACACTCCTGTCCATACCTCTACCTTACCAACCTTGAAACAGCCACACAATTCAACTCATTCTTTTTGGATTGTATTCCAAAGCTATCCATCTCTTTCCCTCACTCCACCTCCACCCCCAACCCTTCCTGTCCTGCCCCATTCCCCAATCACTTGCCTTCCTCCTCCCCCTTCACCCTGAAACCCATTCCCACAAGTACAATAAAAAAACTTCTCCCCAAGCTCAAACCATGTTGCAACGCTCCTGACAATCTACCTGTAACCTTCTACAGACGGCATAGCCTATCCCATCTCTATTCTTATAAACAGATCATACACGAATCCCACGTCCCATCTATCTGGTGACATGCTTACATCATCCCACTCCACAAAGGAGGCAATAACACAGACACTACCAATTTCAGACCTATTGCCATCTGCTCTACTCTTTCCAAGATACTAGAAAAAGCTATCCATGCACAACTCATGCCATAGTTAACCCAAAACAATCTCCTCTCCCCCACCCAACTCAGCTTCCACCCAAGCCATAGTACCATGACTGCCCTCCTTTTCTTTCTTGAAACCATTAATCTGGCACACGATTCTGGCACATTGTTATCCACACTGTTTCTAGATCTCTCAAAGGCCTTCGACACCATCCCCCACACCTTACTCCTATCCCAACTCTCCACTCTACATCTGTCTCCTACCACCATATCCTAGTTCTTCAGCTACCTGTCCAACCACCAACAAGCTGTCCAATGGAAAGCATCAACCTCTCCCTTCCTACCCACACCCACTGGTATTCCCCATGGTGCTGTTCTTGGTCCTCTACTCTTCAACATATTTATTCACAACTTCCACCACTCCATCCCCGAATCCTCATTCATTCAGTATGCAGATGACTCTACTATCATCTGCTCAGCCTACTCCCCCTCCGAACTTCTATTAAAAACCCAATCAGCCTTCCCCAAAACTGAAACCTGGATGCATTCCAACCACCTGGCATTAAACGCAAATCAAACTAAACTAATAGTCTTTTTCAACAAGAACTCATTCTCAATACTTAGCCAAAATAACACCCCCCTTGAAATCATTCCAAATACCAAGCTACTAGGCATCATTATTGATGACAACCTAAAATTTGGCATGCACATTTATTCCTCAGTTAAGAAAATCCATAAAAAAATTGGCCTCCTCTACAGACACTACCGCTTCCTCAGCCCCTCCACCAGACAAATTCTTGCATCCTCCTTCCTTCCCCCTTCTCTTATGTATGGTGCTCCCCTATACACCAATCTCCAGCTTGGCCTTCAATCCAAACTCAAATCCTGTTACCACAAAATCTGCAAATTTGCAACCAATTCAAAAAACTCATCCCACCATTGCCACTCCCTTCATACCCTACAATGGCTCAAACTTCCCAACTACCTGAAATTTCTCCAACTTACCACAGCCGCAAGCTCTTCTTCAAACCTGTAAACTGTCCCTCTCTCACTTCATCCTTAAACCCCTACATACCTAACCGTTCACTTAGATAAGAAAACCAAAGCCTTCTACAAGCCTACAAACCGTCACATCCAGCTGGCCAGCTACTACTTTCCTACACTATAGCTAAACAGTGGAACTCTCTCCCCTCACTTCTACACAATCTTTCTAACCATCACAATTTCAACTCTCAGCTGTTCTCTCATCTGTTTTCCAAATGTGAATGCTCATGTCATGCCCCTACTTAACCTACCCTCTAATCCTGTCTCATTCTCCTTCTAAATTATACAACCTTATATCCCTTTACCTATTTCTTTCCCCAACTCCCCTGGACAATTCTCCAACTGCACCTAGGATAATCTCTTCCATACTATAGGATGACATATTTTTCTTTTATGGATTACATCTTTTCATGTTATTGTATACTTATTTTTCTTCATTGTGCTTTGATATCTAATTTACTATGTTCAACTACTATATTTATATGTAACATACTGTATATTTCTCAATTGATGTTTCATCTGGCAACTTGTTCAGATTTGTATCTAATTTTGTTTTGGAGCTTTTCTCCCCGAGCCTCCACTGAAAACGGGCTCTTCATAGCCCAGTGGACTTCCCCAGTCATCAAACTGAAATAAATAAATAAATGTTGATGTTCTGATGTAGACCTTGATTTACTTCAGATTTCCTGAGGCTTGTTTTTTACCTCCATAGGCTGAAGTTAGGTTAAGCAAGTCTAACTTTTCAACTGCAGTTTGCTGCTCAGAAACTTAATCCTCTGCAATAACTACCAGACTGTGTAAACGATTCAGTGAACAAGAAATCTATATCTGTTGTTCCTGACTTGTTCATCAGGTGTATAAATGAATTAATTCTGTTCTCTTTAACTTATTGCAGCCTAGTGATGCCTCCTGGTGTTTCTGCAGTTATACCCTTTCGCCAACCCTAGGTGTCTAATATACCCTGTTCATATTTGCATTAATAATTCCAAAACCATATTACATACATGCTATTGAAAGATTTGATCTTAAAGCTTACATGGTGGGCAATACAACTGTACTAATACTTGACCACTGTCTAGTGATGTTTTAAAATAAAATATTTGTATATATTGCCATACATTTTATATTTCACTGAATACCTCAACAACTAACACAAACAGAACTGCCTGGCCTGCTATGAAGGCTCACAGATGGATGAACATATTATTACTGGCAATATGTAATAGTTGGAGTGGTTACAGTGATACTGTAAGTTGTTCACAAAATATTGCAAAATTAATATTTACTGTTTATTATTACTTATAAAATCCAGCGTGACATAAACTCTAAAGAACATCCACTTTAAATATTTCTTTGTGCTGATTTCTTTAATTGCTTTTCATTTGTGTATTTGAAATGTGAGAACATAACTTGATTTATCAAAAAGCTCAGGATGCAATTACTGGATATTAAGAATGCAAACCTCCAGAGTTTCACTGGAGTGAATGAGTTAACCTAATACTTTAAAATTACTGAAACACCTCATTGACAATCCCTTAGAATCACAGGCACTTAAAAATGAAAAACTCAATAAAGTGTAAATGTTTTAAGGAAGCCATAAAAACGACAGTTTCACAATGAATAAAAGTGAACAACAAAGCAGTTAATCACTTTCATCATAAACTCTGGACTTTATCAAAACTGCTCCTTTCATTGAAATACTTTAATTTATAAACACCTCAGTTAACACAAACATAAAAACATCCAATCAAATCTCAAATACAATTTAATCTGCATCAACTCAAAAATAATACATTAATAACTATTACTGAAAACATCAAACATGTATTCATATAATTTGATTTCCTAAGAAACAAAGTGACTTTTGTACTTTAACACTGGCAAAACTGAAATGTAATCATTAATGCCAGAAAAGCTGTATACATCTAAACTAAGCTGACATATTAATTCTTGTTTACCTAACCACTCTTTCCATGGTCCCACTCTTTTCAAATTATCCACTTTTCCCCAATATAAAGAAAACAAATTTCTTGAAACTGTTGCAAAATAAGGAATGTCTAAACAAATCATTATTTCAGTTACCCTTTTTGATGTCATTGCAATGTTCATATAGTCGTTTTCTTAAAGATCACTCGGTCTTCTTCACATAAAACATGTCGTAAGAGATGCATTGACTTAAGTTAACAACAGCTTTAGTATTGTAATCAAATCTACCTGGACACCCTATGCTTTTGTGATAGTTCTTAACATATGTGTATTGGGTATCTAAAATCTAGAGGCATTGTTAACATCCACCACATTTGCTCATTTTAAACTCCTTATTACCATTTATCTGACGTGTCTTTTTCAGAATCTGTTTAATATTAACACCTTTCTTAAACACAGTCTTGGGTTCAACTCCTAGACAGTTTATAATGTATTTAGGAAAACATTTAGTCCAATATTTTCTCAAAATATTAGTAATAGCATGCTCCTCATTATATGAAATAATCCTACAGAAATGAACCATTTGCCCCTGTACAAAACCTCTTTTTTGAAAAAAAAAAACAAAAACTGGATGACAACTACACAAAAGAAGGTACAGTATATGTTAGAAAATGCTGGCTTCCTAAAAACAGTAAACTGAAAAGTACATTGAGAAAACCGCTTGATATTTATAACATCTAAAAAAAATTAATCCTCTCCCTGAATCATAGGTGAACCTTAAAGATCATAGAATTATTCAACTTGTGAAAAAATCTTTCTAATTGAATCAGACCACCTGCCCACATCATAAAAATATCATCTTAGTATTTGAAATATAGCTTTATGCAAGAACCAAATTCACTATCAAAAATGTGGGCATTTTCAGATTCGGTAAGCACCTAGTTAACATATAAGGGTACTACAGTTGCGCCCATTGCCACCAAAGTCTTCTGTTTGAAGTACTCATCCTCAGAGCATATAAAATTGTTTTAAAGAATGATGTCCATGAAATATTAAACTGCAACTAAATCGCTGGTTTCTAACCATGGATATTTTGCAACAGCCTCCATAAACCATTCATCCATTTGGAGTGGAGTATAACTATATACAAATTCCTAATGTCTGCTGCAACAAAAAAGTATGTCTTGAATAAAATCAAACTAATTTATCCTGTGTAAAAATGGCATGAGTCTTTGACTAAATGTGTAAATAAATCCAAAGTTACTTTACGTTTATCATCCAAATATTCCAAGTGGGGTTCTGTGTTAGATCCGCTGGCTGCCACTATAGGACAAAGAGGCAGATCTTCTATCCTTGAATGAATTTTTGGAATACCAAAGATGGCAGGTACTACAGGAGAAACTACAATCAAAAAGTTAAATAATTCAATAGCAATTATCTTCTGACATGTTAAATCATCTAAAAGCATCTAATGCAAGAATATGCTTTGTGAATTTTGTTAAGAGAAACACGTTCATTAAAACAGCTATTGCTCAACAAGTTAAACATTCTAAAAGAATAATCCATTGAATTCATAATAACTAACCCTCCACCTTTGCCTCTTTTTATCAACCTAAGGGACTTGTCACGTGTTACTTTAATCAATGAATTTTTCTTCTTTGTTTAAATTGTAGAATTTGTGACCAGATCGTTTGTTGCATAAATCTCTGAAGTCTCGTTCAATAAACTTTGTAAAGCTGACTGTAAAGGCAGATTGAAACAACTAGACCACTTGAATTTACAATAAAAGTCCATTTCCTAATTACCAAATATTAAAGATTTGTGGTTAACTTACTGTAATACTTTCCCCACAAGCTTTTCAATGAAAATGCCTTTTGTTTGTGCTGTTTGTGGGCTTTGAAAGTTATAGCTTGTCCCTGTAGCTCATTCTGCTTGTCCAGTGGCAGTTCCTGGTCATGGTCATGTTTGATCTGGGCTATTGGCTGCATGGTCCATTTACTTTAAGATTATCTTTTAATATGGAATTTATAAAACTTGCACAGTGCATGCTTATGTTATGGGTCTTAATTAGACTGAAAAATAGAGTTTGCAGTTTAATAATAATTGCAGCATGTCGGCAATGGATGATACCATATTTGTTTTATGTTAAATGTTGTTTAGTTTACATTCAGTAACATTCATTATTTCTGAGTAATGCCTCACATTTTTGTAATATATATTTTACACTATTTTTATCATATTTAATATGATGCACTTTGCTTATGCTTATTTAGAATGCTCAGGTGTAAGCACTATAATAAGACAAAACTGGAAGGGAAGGCTCTATTTGGTGATACTCAATGGTGGTTTTAATATTGTGGTATGCTGTGTATTTTGATAGTCTGGAGGGATCCTATCTCCACTCAAATAATGCTGTATTGGCTTTTAAGGAGGAGGGATAATTATGGGGTTTTATGTGGTCCAAGTCATCAGTGTCTAATTCAAAACAGACAATTCTGAAATGGGATTAAGATTCTGGAGAGTATCTAGTTTATTTGTGGACTGAAAGCAACTGACTAGAATGGGAGACTAACCATTAAGAATATCTGGTATCTGAACTGGTACTGCAGCCTGAAATGGGATCTGGTCTAGAAAAGTTTGTCACTATTTAGGAGAGATTATAGGAGGCTAGGATAGAAACTGAGAGACAATGTTCATGTTTCATCCAGGTTTCAGTAATAACTCAGATTGTAGGGTGACATTCATCAGTCAATGGGTCTGGCATTGCCCTTTTGTTGATTCTGCATAACTTTAGCATTGCCAGATTGAGGTGTTTGCTTTGAAAATTGGTGAAGAATGTACTGGGTATTGAGAAGGACCTAGTTTTCTTTTCTTTTTTTTTTTTTTTTTTTTGTATTTCTGCAAGTATGATTGCCATGATTACTATAATTAGTATATTTCTCACTTTTTTGAGAAATCCTAACCTGGGCTCTACTATGAAGTGATTTTATTTTAATTAAGAGGTAATGTGAAGAAGTCCATATTCATTGCACATAAAAGGGGAGCCACCATGGTTTAGCTGTAAATGGTGTATGTTGTTGAGGAAGTTGTTTGGCAGCGTATGTGTACGGAAGTGCTCCTTTATTACAAACATTGATAGTCTTGCTATATTAGCAATGCTCAGAAATAATAGTGTTAACAGTGGGAAACTTTATCCTTAGACTTTTGTGAAAGAATTATTTTTTTGAAGTTGTCGTGATAGAAGTTTACAGTGTCTTCAGTTTGAAATATGCAACTGTTTGTACAAAGCAAAGGAGGGAAACATTGAATTTATGTCATAAAATAAATAAGTGTGAAGAAGCATTGTATTTATTATACCTTTGTATGTTAGCAACATTGATAGGGGCTTAATCTGAGTTAGAGTTGAAAGCATAGAAGTGTAATTGTTAAGTGAAACAGTAATCTGATTAGTTGAGTAAGGCGCATAGAATAGCGGAATGTTAAAGTATCTACAAACGTAGAAAGGTAGGTAGTTGGAGATAGGGATAAGAAGATAGCAAAACAGGCCAACCAATGATTTTGCAATGTGAATTAATCAGTGCAGACTTGCACTCAATCACCCACAGCCAGACAATCCATTATAGTAAACAAAAGTGAACTTTAACAAAATGTGTCGATTACAGTAAATAATATATGATTCTAGAATGGCCATGGAGCAAATCTGTCACCCACTTGTTTCAGTTTAGAGAGTGTCATCATTTGATTTGCACTGGCTATGACTCCAAGTATCCAGATGTGATTAAATGAAATATACTTCAGTCAGCCATCTTATTCTCAAAACAGTATTTTTGAGATAGAGAATTATAGATACCCTTATTTCAGACAGTGTTTCTCTACTTGTGAGTCATGAATTTCACAGATTTACAGAAGAATGGGAGTTCATGGGATTTCACACATATTATAACCTGGTTGAGATGGCCACAGTCTAATGCTCAAGTGGAGAGAGTTATGCAAACAGTTAAAAAAAATCACAAGAATGTGTGTAGCAATTTAAGAGCAATATTTTTAGCTACATTTGCTTGAATCCAGAAACACACTACTGCAATTGTTTGGGTTACCACCTTTGCAACTGATAATGGGGAGACAATTCAGGATGCTCACTTTTGCTCGGGCCATCCACAAGCCTCGGGATCACACATCCACCCACCTTCGGTTCTGGAAGAAATTTTCAGCAAAAGCTCAAATCAGCACTGGGAAATCTCAACTTTTAAACACAAGCCTTCCAGTAGAATTAATTATTAGTTTGTTCGGGCCATCCACAAGCCTTCGGATCGCCCCCTCCCCATCTGCAGTTCTGAAGCAAATTTTCAGCAAAAGCTCAAATCAGCCATGGGAAATTTCAACTTTTAAACACAAGCCTTCCAGTAGAATTAATTATTACTTTGCTTGGACCATCCACAAGCCTTGGGATTGCATCCCCCCCCCCCCCCCGCACATTCGGTTCTGAAGCAAATTTTCAGCAAAAGCTCAAATCAGCCCTGGAAATCTCAACTTTTAAACACAAGACTTCCAGTCGAATTATTAGGTGAATGTCACTGAATTATTTTTAACAATTTTCTCTTACTTTGTGACCATCATTGTGCTCCATTCAGCTTTCAACTTGGGGAGCTTTAATAAAGTCGGCCACTAGATAGGAACATACTAATTGTACAATGTACTTATTTCCTCTGTATACAAATAGGTGAGCTCCAGAGTCTAAGGTAAAACTATTCCAAAACAAACCTTTAGTTCAGCCCCAATTCCCTTAGCTCTACTCATCCTTGAATAGCTTGTTAGCAACATTTGGTTTCTGTAAGCTGAAAAGCACTAACATAGTGTATTGTCTTACTTACATTTCTTGGCTCCTGATTATTTTTTCTTTTCTTTTTGGAATCCTTCTTGCTGGGGTTGGTCTGCAACCAGTTCTAACCACCCAATCTCACATTGATAATTTCTACCCCCGTCCCCGGAGCCATTCTCATAGGAGACTATATTAATACTCACTCCGGGAGCCATCTTTAAAATGTAGTATAGTCCCAACCTGCAGGAGCTTCCCTTAGTCTGCTGTCTGTGCTCACTGTAAGTCTTTATTTCTATTTATATGCATATGCCTTTTTAGCACTGTCTGTTTGCTGTCATAATTTACAGGGATTTTTATGCTGGTCTATATTAGTGCTACATTTATTATTGCTATTTAGAGTGTATAGTTTCATAAAACTGTGATGCTTTTTTTTACTGCTCATTGTATATGTAGAGCTTGGTGATTACTCCAGTGTGTATACTTACATATCTAAACTTACCTAGGAAGCTAGACTGGATTCATAGACAATTCCTTATTGATATCTGCTTCACTGTATTCTGCATTTAGTATTAGTAAGCAGAAACATACAGTTGCTGTTTATTTTGTGCACAAACAGCAGAAACACAACATTTGTTACAAATTCTAGCCAATATCTTACCTAACTACAGTTCTAATTGGTATTGGTTAGCAGACACATACCTGCTATCAGTAAGGAGAAACATGCAGTTTGTTTATTTGGTATCTGGTATTTGAAAAGCAGAAACAGTGTTTGTTACCCAGCTACAGTTTCCATTGTATTAGTTAGTAGAAACATATCTGCTATTAGTAAGGAGGAACATACAGTTTGCTTATTTGGTATCTGAAAAGCAGAAACAGTGTTTGTTGCAAACTCTAACCTGCATCTCATCTAACTACAGTTCTAACTGGTTTTGTAAGCAGAAACATACTTGGTATTTGTAAGCAGAAACATACAGTTGTTTATTTGGTATTTGAAAAGCAGAAACACAGCATTTGTTACACATTCTAACCAGTGTCTTACATAACTATGGGGTTACTTTAACCTATTAGACTTAGTACATTGTTAAATTTGTCTATTATGATGTGCCTAGACACCGTTTCCTATTCTTTGTGATTCTTTACTCTTCCCCGGACATTTATCTATGTACCTACATATTGTACCATTTCTTGTACCCGATCTCTGTCTTTTGATAATCCTCCCATCACTCTTTGACTAATAATCTCTACTTTCCTAATTGTCTCTATTTTTCCTAGAAATATACTATTCACTTTCTGCTCACAGTCTGTATATTTTTTCTCTTTGCAGTTTGCTCGGGCCATCCATAAGCCCCGGGATCGTGCTCCCCCACCCCCCCACACACACACACAAACACACACACACCTTTGGTTCTGAAGCAAATTTTCAGCAAAAGCTCAAAAGAGCCCTGGGAAATCTCAACTTTTTTAACACAAGCCTTCCAGTAGAATTAACTATTAGGTGAATGTCACTGAATTGTTTTTAACAATTTTCTCTTACTTTGTGACCATCATTGTGAGGTGAGCACAGCTGCATTGAGCTCCATTCAGCTTTCAACTTGGAGAACTTTAATGAAGTTGGCCACTAGATAGGAACATACTATACTAATTGTACAAGTTCCTTATTCCCTCTGTATACAAATAGGTGATCTCCAGAGTCTAAGTGAAACTATTTCAAAACAAAACTTTAGTTCAATCCCAATTCCCTTAGCTCTACTCATCCTTAAAGACCTTGCTAGCAACATTTGGTTTTTGTAAGCTGAAAAGCTCTAACATAATGTATTGTCTTACTTAAATTTCCTGGCTCCTGATTGTTTTTTTTCTTTTCTTTTTGGAATCCTCCTGCTGGGGTTGCTCTGCCACTCCATTCACCCTTCAGGCTCACTCTGCTCCCCTACCCTGCCCCCATATCCCACCCGCCCCCAGTGCTTCTACTCTTGAGCACTAGGCTGACACTCCCTCACTCTATCCATCCAATTAGACACACTTCCTGTTATCCTATTTCCTCCTCCTAGACCTATAACATGCTCATGCTTCACCTATCACTTCTTACTACACTCATATTACTATCTCACCTCACTACTTATCACCACAACACATTCCAGACACCCACTTTTCATCACACCACAAACCCACCTTACCATACTACTCCATGTACATATCTCACCATCAGTCCTACACTTGTCAATATTACTAGCCTTCATTATTTTCCATTTAAATTAATAACTACTAAAGACAGTCACTGTAATCCTCAGTTATTCAACAATGAGCTTATCAAATGATTGAAACTACTTACCAACATTGCCTCTATGCTACTGCTTAGTGGTGACATCCACCCAAACCCTGGACCAGTCTCAGATAACACCAACCCATCTAATCACTCTAGTCTCAACACCCCAACACATTCAATCATAAACAGAAAACAATCAGACCTATTGCTAATGAACATTAATATTACAAGTATAGCCAACAAATTGGACATCCTCCATGCCACTCTAGCTACATACTCCCCAGACATAGTCACAATCACTGAAACATGGTTAAAACCAAGTACAAAATATAATGAAATACTACCCCCGGGTTACTCCATACTACTGGTGGATAGACTCAGCAAAAGAGGAGGTGGAGTTGCTGTCCTCTTTAAAGACCATCTCACTTTAACTTTCCTTGAATGCAAAACCCCACAACTGGACAGTGCAGAAATCATCTGTACCACACTAATCATAAATTCAAGAAAAACACAATATAATTGGCTGCTATATCCCACCTGGAAATAATGTCCCAGTTACAGAATGTCTATTACACTGGGCAAGTAGTACCCTTAGTCAGGAGTCATTAATACTAGGTGATTTTAATTTAGACTGGTTTGCATGTGATACAGATCATCCAATCCATCACATAAACTTGCATGGTTTTACACAAACTATCCAAGAACCTACCCAAATAGATAAAGCTAGTAAAACAATCCACCTTGGATTGGATAGTATTAAATAACTCCCCTCACTCATTCCAATCAGCTTGCCTTCCTGATGGTCTGAGCGACCACCTTCTCACATTTCTTATACTACAACACATATTCCCACCAAAACCTAGTATGTTTAAACAAGTGAGAAAAAAACATAACTTTCATCTTGACAAGTTCCTAGCTGATCTACAAAGGTGCGATTGGACTCCATTCATGTACCTTGACCTAGATGATGTAGTGAACCACTTTAATAAAGCTTTTCTTTAGATATATTAAATGTACATGCTTCTGTTAGAACCATCAGACTAAAATCAAACTATGCCCCCTAGTTAAGCAGAGACACTAGGGCCTTTCTGAAAACTAGAGATAAAGTCTGCGAACTATGGTGTAAGATGGGTCTATATCATATATTCAAAATTCCAAAATATCGAACACCATAAGTTTAAACTTGGAATTTTGAAATATGATAACATCAAACACTCAGAATAGCAGATTTTTTCCCAGGGAAAAAAATTGCTGTTCAGAGAAACATGCATACAGCACAAGCACACCAAAATAAATAAACCACACGCATACATGTAACAAAACCCTACTTCTAACCCTACACTAAACCGTACATACATTCCTAACTATCCACTTACCTTAACCCGCAACCTAATCCTAAGGTCCGTAACTATCGCACACATACCCTACTAAACTATACACAAACAAACTAATTAATACACACAAATACAGTTAACAAAACTCAACCCTACACTAAACCATACATACATTCCTAACTATCCCCTTACCTTAACCCGCACCCTAACCCTAAGATCCGTAACTATCGCACACATACCCTACGAAACTATACACAAACTAATAAATACACACACATACAGTTAACAAAACCCAACCCTACACTACACCATACATACATTTCTACCTTTCCACTTACCTTAACCCGCACCCTAACCCTGAGGTCCGTAGCTATCGCACCACAGTGGAGGAAATAGCGAAGCCACGGAACGGCCCACTGAAATCTTGCCCAAGGTAAGAATTCGATGTTCCAGGGCTTCGCTATTTTGGTCCTTCGATGTAGTGGGTTCGATATTATAACATTCAAAGTTTTACAACTTCAGTAAGACTATTTATTTATTTATTTTTTAATTTATTTTTATTTTACATTTGTTGACTGGGCTAGTCTAGCTGGATATATGTCCATTTTCAGTAGAGGCCCGGGGAGAAAAGCTCCATTGGTTATTACAAGTTTAAACAGAGATAGGCAATACAAGGTTATAATTTACAAACAGAAGTAGATAATACAAGTTATTACAGGTATTATGATAGGAGCAAAAACCAAAAAGTGTAATAAAATTTTTTTTTTTTTTTTGTGGATTGCAATAGTCATAGAGTATATATGTGAAAACATATATCTGCATAGATGTTATGAAAGGGAAAGCTATCAAGGAAACAGAGAGAAGAGAAAAAAGAATTATGGAAGAAGAAAATAGAGAGAGGAAGAAGGAAAGTTAATCTGGGTTAGTGCAGGAGCAAAGCCAGTGTTTATTGAGATACATTTTCAGTTGTCTTTTAAAAAATGGGAGAGGGGTCAAAGATGAGATATCAGAGGGTAGTTTGTTCCATATTTTTCCAACAGAGTTGGAAAAGAGGCAGTCACCTGCAGAGTTATTGGGTTTAGTAGTACTGATAAGTAGTTTGTTTGAAGAACGTAGATGTTTCAGGTTATTGTACGGTGAAATGAGGTTAGAGAGTATTGGTGTTTTAGTAGGTTGGTATAGGATCTTGTGAGCTATTAAGAGCTGTTGAAGTACAAGCTGGTTAGGAAGTTCAAGCCAACCTAGTTGTCTTAGATTCAGGCAGTGATGAGTTCTAAAAGGGGATCCTGTAGCAAATCGAGCAATATCATAGTAAGATGTTCCTAGTTTCTTGAGGTTGGTTTTGGAGAGATTTGTGTAAATGGGGGAAGCATAGAGAAGAGTACAACAGTATCAAGAACTTAGAAATAAGGCAGAAAAACAAATAAAACAGGATAAAATAAATTTCTATCATAACATTCAAAACACATATAAAAAAACCCTCAAAAATTCTGGCCAGCTATAAACTCAATCCTTCACCCAGGAAAATCTACTACACCAATGCCAAACATCCACAACAATTCCAATAGCATAGCTACCATTTTTAACAAACATTTTACTGAATCTATAATTGCCCTTTCCAAACAGCAAACCTTACTCCTGATACCAAACCAGCCAAGTTTGCACCTAGCAATGCCTCATTCTCTTTCTCCCCAGTCCCTGCAGCCACTATAAAAAAAAAACCTACTACAGAAACTAAAACCTACTACACTTGCTGTAGATAACTTATCCAGTGAATACCTCAAAATTGCAGGTGAATCTATAGCCTTCCCAGTATCAATCCTTATAAATAGATCCATTCTCAAAAACAAGGTCCCTCAACTGTGGAAAATTTCCCATGTAATCCCACTGCATAAAGGGGGACCTTCCATAGAACTGACAAACTATCAGCCAATTGCTATTCCTTCACCTCTTTCTAAGCTACTCGAAAGGTGTATTCATCTCCAGGTCATGAAATTCTTACTAACAAATAATCTCTCACTCAGGATGGGTTTTGCCCATCACATAGTACCACTACAGCTCACTTATCCTTCACTAATACCATAAACCATCACAGGAATAACAACAACTTTGTATCTGCCATCTTTCTAGACCTGTCAAAAGCTTTTGATATGGTCTCTCATTTCAAACTAATAGATGTACTAACTGAACTATCCTTCTCACATCTGCCACAGCATGGTTTCATAACTATTTATCTGGCCATCAACAATCTGTTCTATGGCAAGGTGACCTATCTCCACACCTTCCTTTATCCGTTGGTGTCCCCCAAGGATCTATCTTAGGCTCTCTCCTTTTCTCCCTTTTGACTAATGATCTGCACACAGCTACTCCACATGGTTCTATAATACAGTATGCAGATGATTCAACACTTATCTGTGCTGCCACTTCTCTATCAACTGTTCATTCTCAAACACAGGAATCTTTCACTTTTGTTGAAACATGGTTAGCCAATGCCCATCTAATCATGAACCCAAACAAAACTAAATTATTACTCTTACAACCTAACAAGACTATCTAATGTCCAACATTTAGCATAATACCCAAAGACAATACTGTGATCTCCCCGACAACCCGACAAAGCTTCTTGGAGTGGAAATAGACAATACCCTAAAATTTGACTTGCATGTCTCCCTAACTATAAAAAGAGTCCATAAGAAACTTGGAAGTCTATATAGGCACAAAGGGTTCCTGACCACAATGGCCAAAATTACATTGGCACAAACCCATCTGCTCTCCACTCTGCTATATGCCTCTTCAATTTTAACTAATCTAAGGAAAACTGACTTATCTAAGCTAGAAGCATGTTATAATAAAATTGCTAAGTTTGCATCCAACTGTCCATATAGAACACATCATTGTACAGCTTTAAGGATACTAGACTGGCTTGAGCTTCCCAATATTATTCTTTACAACTAACTCTCTCTGACTCACAAAATTGTAACACAACCAACTAGAACCCCTGCACTACAAAATCTTATCTTTCCTTACAGTTCCAGCAGACCACCTTACTCTAACAATAAGAACTTACTCACCATCTCCAAGGCTAACAACACTGCAGGAGAATCATTATTTTCCAACTATATAGCTCGTATATGGAACTCCCTTCCTTAAGCCATTCTCTCAACTTCATCCACTAACCACTTTAAGCCATCACTTAAAGCTTATCTAAAAAATAAGTGGCTATGTTCCTGTACTAATCCATCGTGAGTGCTCTGATACATCACAGTATACCCAAAACATATCCAACTTCTCCCCCGGTGTTTAATCCTTTGTTCCTACCAACCTGTCTTAACCTTTTATCTTGACATAAGTCATACCTACAAATAGCACTATGTTCAAAGCCTAGGTTTTGTTGTCAAGATGTAAACAATGTATATGTTCTTATGTATACTACATTTTGTTTACTTAAACTTTATTGATTATTGTAATGTGTGCATGAAAATTTACTGTTACTCATGGAGCTTTTCTCCCTGGGCCTCCACTGAAGAAGGACCTGTGTCCAGTCAGATTTTCCCGGTAAACAAATGTTAAATAAATAAAATAAATGAAGCTGAGTGTGTTGTCAGTGTTGCCTCAGCCTCTAAGATTTTCAACAAAAGTCCATCAGAATCAAAAGGATTACCATGATGAAACAGCCGAAGTGTTATCTTTGCTTCATCCGGGGGAAATAGCGAGAGTGCAAAATTCAAATGATAAGCATTCAGAGCAGCAAGAAGCAGAAAGCTTGGGTGACCATATTAAGCTGAGCCATGCAACCCCAGAGAGTTTAGTGGGTGGATTTGTCAGCCCAGTCCTTGAAGGCTATACCTCTTAAACCAGCAGTGTATTTGTGGGTATCCATTTAGTTGTCCAGACAACAAATGAAGGATACCTATATGTTACATTGTTTGACATGCAATGGTAAGCTATTCCATAGGTAGGTGATTACTTGGTTGAAGAACCTACATCTCCAAGTTGTTTATGCTTCACTGAAGGTTGCGGTCTTTGTAGTGAGTATTAGTATTATTTCTGAGCTGAAGATGATCTGGTAGGACAAAACCTTTCATAGCCGAGAAGACAAGGCAAAGATGGCCATGAAGGAGATGGTACTAGATAAAGTAAAGTGAGAGGGCTAATAACATTTAGTCCTTTGTCTTTTTTAGTTAGAAAATGCTATGGTGTATGTACTTGGGCAAAATGCTTGTAGCAGTATCTTCCAAAAGCTGTTCTCTATGACTGACCTAATGAGGGAAGAAACAGGGGTATTATAACATTCTTGGACTTGGGGCGTATACCTTTGTTAATACTTGAGCAAAGCAGAAATGTTTTCTAACTTTAGCTGATATATGATAACTGAAGGATAGTTCATTGTTGATGAAGGTACCCAGGTCTCTAGTAACTGTCTGTCTAAAGCAAGGTCCAGGGGCACTTCTCCTCATTTCGTTATCTATTAGAGCAATGAAGCATGGCATTTCTTTGCTCAAAAAATAAGTAAATAAAACTGTAAATATCCTGAGGAACCCCCTACACTTGAACACTGTTGAGTTTCTGTCCTATGGGTCAACAGAGCAGAAAACTTACAACATTCATATGTAAAGTAGAGTACACACTGTGTGAAGAGAGGAGCTGAAGTTTCCATTGTCAGCCGCATGAGGTATTTTCTTAACACATTGGCAGGTAATTACCCAGATATTTTGAGCAGCATAGCATTCACCTTTTTTGCAGAAATATCAGGGCAAGGTATAATATTCTCAGTCATTAGAGCAAGTAATGAAAATGTCAGCCAGTATGAGTAAGGGTGAGAATTTATGAAGTATGCTGAACGATGCTATGCAGCAACAAACCACTGTCAAAAAGCTAATATAGTGATAAGTGCTTCTCCAGAAGTGAAGCAGGCAGAAAGCAAGTGTACTGAGCCTAGTCTGAATTCAGATGAAACTGCTGAAGATGAAGCATGGGGGGGGGGACAAAGACCCAAAATCAGGGACAAATTTGAAGTAAATTAGAGTAACATTTATAAAGTTAATAGAACAACAGGTTTTATGCATCTATGTGCAGTTTCTGCACAATAAAAATTATGAAACTCTACTGTCTGGCATTACTGACTTACTGTAATCCCCAGTGATTTACCAGAAAAATTAAACATTTTATGAGGGACATGGCAAAGATTTGAGACAAATCATGGAAAGTTGAGAGCTATGGTGAACACCTTATGCAGGACAAAAAATAGAAAATGATCTGCTTATTCATACATATATATGAATTCCCTTCACAGGCTAGAAATTTCAAAGCTTCAAACTGTAAATGGTCAACACTATAAGGTCGAAGTTTTGAAACTTCTACTGTTTAGAATGGAGACTGCCGTACAGTGCAGAGTGGGAAATTTACCATTTTCCTCACTGTAGTGCGATCTTCGAGTTGGTATACTTATCTAGCAGGGGATGTGAGAGGTGCAGTCCCCCACATGGAAGGTCCATGGAGCTTGCCCCCTGCAAAAAAAGGAAATAAATGTTTTTGTCTTTATTTTTTATGTTTATTACAGTTTCAAAGTTTCAAAACTTTGATCTTATGGTCTTGACCATTTGCAGTTTGAAGTTTTGAAACTTTGAGCTTATAAAGTAGATCCATATACATATACATACACACATATATATATATATATATATATATATATATATATATATACACACACACACACACACACACACACACACACACACACACACACACACACACATAAATATATATATATCAAACTGTTCATTTGAGATATGCATCAAAAATTGCTATAATTGCTGGGTCATTCTATTGTGGAAAATGACTAGCAGTTGTTTGTTTATCTTCCTGCCTTTATGATTTGTGTGAGGAAACAACTGTCTGTGTGGAGCAATGATAAAATGCATCACATGGCCATCCTCTTTTTATCACAATCAGATGTATGAATTGTATACAGAAGTGGGTATACCCACTGGGTAGAGGTTGGGATTGCCTGTATGAAAGTAACTGACCCTTTTGCTATTTAATCACTTTAAACAGTCACTATCTGGCTTTGCAGAACTAGTGTGCACTTGTGAGAAGTAAGACAGACTACTTAACTGGACATCTGATATGCACAGACAAAGTAGGGATAATTACTGGGGCTGGTTGTGGAGGATAATGACTAGCTGCCTGTTGTTGCTTGCTAATTGTTCTGTCTTTGAAGGACTAATGTGATTTGTGTGATAAAAACTTGAAATACATTAATGTATGACAACTCTTTGTGTGGAGCAAACATCCTCTTCTGTCATAGTCAGATATCTGAACTGTATACAGAAGTGGCTATGACTGCTTATGGGGGTTGTTTTGGTTAAAGTAATTGACTCTCTTGTCATTTGCTCTGTTTATACCATTATCTCTCAAAAAAGGCATAAACTGCATCACAGAACATCTAGATCTTCAGAGCTCCTAGAAGGCTTTTAACCCCCACATCACAAGGCTCTATATAAATGGATATTGACACAAGATTAATAGGGCCCTCTGCTCTGAACTCCATATGGTCAAAAGCAAGCATTGCTCAGAGAAGTCCACACAGGGTCATTGCAGCTTGTGTTGGCGGTTGGGGTGGGGACAAGGTCTTTTTTTTTCATTTTTCTCACAGCTCTCAGAGGTATGCATAGGTTCATAGGTTGGTACTAGGCTATCGGCCCTAGAGCCTATACAAGACTAACAATAACAATTCCCTGGCTATTTCTTCCCACACTATTTACTTCCCTGGACCCCTGTCTAGCAGGGCGACTGACGTGATCCCCAAGGTGAATTTCCTTTCTCCCAGCCAATCATCAAAGTTCCTTTTGAAGAGGGCCAAGGAGATGCTCTGCTTGACAGGTATGGGCAATCTATTCCAGAGTCTGTGGAGTCTCTGGGTCAGGAACCTATCCCTCCAGCATGTTTTGTTTATTGTGATGACTAGGTATAGATCCCTGGAGCATGTGGCTCTGAGGGATTGGATTTTTTTTAAGTGTAGCATGTCCAACAGCTCTGGGTTTGACATGGCCTTGTATGTTAAGCAGAGATCACCTCTGAGTAGACGATATTCGACAGAGTATAACTGGAGTTTTTTAAGGTGGTCAGCATAGGGCATCTGCTTTAGGCCTGTGATTCTTTTATTGAGGTATTTCTGTGGCCTTTCCAGTTGTTGCAGATGTCTGGAGAGGTACATACCAAATGTGCCACTGTATTCTATAATAGGTCTAATGATGGATGAGTACAGTGGGACAATAACCTCCTTTTTTCTGGATGAAAATCCCTTAGTGATGAGGTGTGCCACATAGAAGGATTTCCTGGCTGTTGTGGTGATGTGGTTATTGAAGGTGAGACCACTGTCCACCTGTGTCCCTAAGTCTCTTATCACACTTTAGGTGTTTAGTGTACTGCCACCTATGTGGTAATTCATGGGTACATGTTTTTTCCCAAAGAGGATAACTATACATTTCTTGGCATTGAACTTGAGCCTATGGCTCTGGCACCAAGCATCTGTTTCTGTAAGGCCCTTTTGTAGAGTATCCACATCATTTGGGGATTCAATAATGGCTCTCAGTTTGCAGTCATCTGCGAACTTTGTTAGCCAGAGTCCCTTAGTGTTGGCCTGTACTTCAGAGAAGTAGATGCCAAACAAGAGCGGCCCCAGACTGAACCCTGAGATACTCCACTTGTCACTTGTCTGGAGCTGGATTTGGAGTCAGCAACATTTACAGTGTGGGTTCTGTCAGTAAGCCAGTTGGCAACCCATCAAGTGATGTAGGGATTAATGCACAGCTTAGTAAGTTTATCTATGATTCCAGAGTGGGGGATGGTGTCAAAGGCCTTGGCGAGGTCCAGGTAGGCTGTGTGGACTGCCTTAACCTTATCCATGGCTCTGGAGACTGATTCAAAGAAGTCAATCAGGTTCAGGAGACATGATTGGCCCTTCATGAACCCAAACTGGGTGGGGTCCAGTGTTTGAAGGTTGCCAATATCTTTGTTTATAAGATCCATGATAATACATTCCATGGCCTTGCAGATCAGGTCTTCAGACTGATAGGGTGGTAGTTCCTGGGATCCAAAGTGGATCCCCCCTTGCGGAGTGGGATAACTGTAGCTGTGCGCCACTCAGTATGCACAAAGCCTGAGGTGAGGGTATGATTAAACATGACACTTAGGTGAGGTGCCAGTTCATTTTGTAGTTCATGTAGGACACAGCCCGGGATGTCATCTGGTCCCATGGATGCTGTATTCATAGCTTTTGAGAGTGCGTTTTTTACCTGTGTGGCCATTATTACCGGAATTTGGCAATCTTCCGATATTGAGATGGGCCATTTAGGGGGTGATAGGGGGGTGAAGTTGGCACTGAATCAATCTGCCAGGATACTGGCAATATCCTTGGGATCAGTATATTTAATGGCAATCTGTTGTAGCTCAGAGCAGATCTGAGCATTGCCATTTGGATTCTTGACATAGTTATAGAATGCCTTGTTGTTTTCTTTGGAATCTTTGGCAATTTTATTTTCGTAACTAGCTTTGAAGGATTTTACGAGGGATCTCAGCTACTTACTGAGGCTGGTAAGGGAATTTTTTGCATTGTGGGATTTTCCTCTTTTCTGCAACAGTTTCTTCCTTTTGTTGTAAAGTTTGTTTATGGCAGGGGACCACCAGATTGGCTTCCGTTTTTTGGAGGAGAGCATCTTGGTTCTATTTGGGATAGCATGATTCATGCATGAGTGGATGTGCTTGTACAGTGCCTTAGTGTAGGGCTCAGCAGTCGAACTTTCAGTTCCCATCTGCATGATGTCATGAAGTTTGTCACTTCTGACTTGAGTAGCATGAAGTTGGCTTTGGAGAAGTTTTTTATGGAGGTTTCCTTACTGGGGAGTGGGGGTGGGATGTGGATGTTTAGAGTGATTAGTTTATGGTCTGACCTGACCAACGAGGGGGTGACCATAGGTGTGGAGCATTGATGTCCCATGTTGGTAATTACCATGTCTAGAATATTGGAGCCCCTGGTGGGACTATGGTTTAGTTGATCCAGTGCGTTTGAATTTATGAATTCCAAGAACCGTTGGGCAAAGGTGTTGGTACATGGGTAGTTTTCCCAGTTAATGGCAGGGTAGTTGAAATCACCCAGTATTAGGGTGTTTGGTTGTATCTTAATATTTTCCAGTATGTTTAGAAAGATGTAGTGAGAATCTTTGGGCATGGTGGGGGATCTATAGCAAGCTACAATTTGGATTGCAGTCTTAACTAGTGTTAGTTGCACCTGGAGAATTTCAGATGCATTGTGTTGGGCAACTAGCCTGGTGGTGTGAATATCCTTGGTGAATATGGACACTTCTCCACCTTTAGTGTTTTGATCCTGGTTTGGTGGCCGAAAAGTGTGGTAAGAGTTGTAGCCTGGTATTGCAGAGGTGCTCTCTGGAGCCTTGAACCAGGTCTCAGTTACTGCACAGATATCGATGTTCTCCATTTTTAGGAGTGCTTCGAGAGTGTGCATTTTGAGATTTAGACTTCTAGCATTACCTTCAGATTTTACATGCTTGTACCTGTTACGGTGGTGGTGTTTGTCCTTTGAACTTTGCCTAAAAAAGGCACTATAGGGGTGGCAAGAGCCTTAGCCATTAACCTGAATCCCAGGGGCAACAGGTGCAGACCATCTCTGGCAAAGTATCGTGGCCTGTCGATCACGTCATCCCAGGCAGGCAGATACTGGATCCCCTTTGAATGACACCAGAAGCTTAGCCAATTGTTGAAGTCAATCATTTTTTCCTTATATTGTGGTATCATTCTGGGTGAAGGCAGGATGCTACTCAGGGCTAGGATCATACCTGCCTGGGCCACATGATCCAAGAGCTCTTCCATGTCTCTTTTCATGTAGTCCAGGGAGGTACATCTCAAGTCATTCACTCCAACATGGACAATGACAAAGTCATATTTGTACTTGTGGAGTGACTTGAGTGCATGCATTATGTGGCGGATCCTGGCACCCGACAGGCAGCTGACTTTAATTTTCTCCTTGTTCAGCCTGGTGAGTGGGACATCAGTGTGCCTGACTATAGAGTCACCTATGACTAAAGTGTTAGGTACGTTGTCTTGCCTTAGAGGCTGTTGCTGGGTGGTACACTGGTGTTGTGAGCTATGTGACACTTTGGTTGTGCTTGGTGTTTGTTTGCGTTTCAGCTTCGGAGGTCCTTGTTGCTTGGGCAGGTTACAGTTAAGGGCCTCTGCATATGTTGATTTAGTGTTGCTATCAGTAGGTGTTGTTGGTGTGAGTTTAGAAGGGCTATGTGTTGCTTGAGGTGTAGTGTGGGTGTTTACCTTCTCCTCTTGACTATCCAGCACAATCTTGGGTGGACAAAGCTTTGCTTCCAGTTTGGCTATGTAAGTGCATCTTTCACAGGTTATAGTGTTGGGTGGTAGGAGGAGAGGGTTGTCCGTGTACATGAGGCAATTGCATTGCCCCAGTATGCCCAGATTCACCAGGTGGACAGGATAAATCACCGGAAGCTGACCCCTGGACATGCCTGGTTTGGTGCTTTTTTGAAAAGTACAGGGGCTGTTTTCCCTTCCCTTAGCAAGGTACATTGCAATTATAGACTGTTTAGTGCCTATGATTAATTTCTCCTTAATTAATTATAAATAATTTCTCCTTATTAATAAGGAGAGTTGAGTGCTTGTATCAGTTTAAGGCTTCCTAGTGCTTTCCAGCAGGTATTAGAGCAAGTGCTAGTCACAGGGATGCTTAAAGGTAAGATGAAAAAAAAATGGTTTATCCTAGACGCTGCAGTGTGCACTACAGAAGTTAGATGTGAAAGTAGGTAACTTAAGTTTTACCTGTCTAAAAGTTAAGTTTTAGTGGAGAGTTACTATTTTTAAAACAGCAAGATAGATTGTAAGGGGGTGATCATTTTTGTATTCTGGTACTATGGAATACAGTAGGATGGCCAATAAATTTAAATAGTTGAAGGGGAGTGATTTCACAAAATGATAATTTTCTGCTTACTCACACAAGCCAGTGAAAGCAGAGAGGAAATCAGATATATGGTCAAATTAACATAAGAGGCAGGCAACTAAAAAGACGTGGTATTTAAGAACAGAATAGTAACAGGGTGAGCGGGTGGAAAAAATTTCTACCTGACTCACAAGAGACAGAGCTGTGGTCTCTTTTGAAGTTTTAATATGCAGTAAAAAACAGAAAACAAGTGAAACACAAGGTAAAGAAAATAAACCACAGTATTCAAAATATAAAAATGCAATAAACTAATACAAAATACAACAAATAAAAAGCAAACTAACCTTTCCTTCACAGCAAAGTGTAGCAGAGTCTGTGTGAGCCTTTCTAATAAAGCTCTGAAATGTTTTATTTTACCCCTTAAATAGAAGGTTTAGTTCCTAGCTCCACCCCCTCAGTTCACAAATGATTAATCGTATGTGACCTCTTCTACCTGGGCCACTATAGCTTGTGTTGGGCTTGGGACAGTGTGGGCATTATTTATTTAACTTCTCTCACAAACTTTAGAGGTGTCCGCTAGGCTAGTGGATTCTTTTCAGGGGAGACTCGAAATGGTATTTATACTACCAGGGGAATTTTGGATAGAGCACTGGGAAACTGCCCCTACATTTTTGTGGGGGGATGTTTTTGCTGCTACACTTCCTGCTTCTGTTTTTGAAATGGAGGCAGCTAGAAGAAGCTGTTCAGTAATGGAGGGAGAAGAGGATTGTTCTTTTTGTGATAGAACAATGATTCTGTTGGTTGGACAGAAAAATGTTGAAAAGTGCATGGATAGTGTAAATAGCATATAGCTGACTTTAAACCTCAGAATTTTGAAGAAGTTTGTGTAACTGAAATTTCTTTTGGAGGTTTGCCTGTTGAAAAACTGGTTGGTTTATTGAATAAAGGTCATCCTGGAGAAGAGTTTTTTTTTTTTTTTTTGTTGGATATTAAGGAAAAGGTTTTCAGAATGGACAGTGAGTTGGGCATAAAGGAAAGAGTCATGAGTTGGATGGACATAAGGTTACAGGTGGGATGCAATTTGGAAAAGTTTATGCTGATGCATTTGGAAGAACAAAAGGTACTGTAAACTTTATTAAAAAGAAAAAAAAAGATTTGTTGTTTGGATAAGAATGAATAAAGAAAAACTAGTAGACAAATATGTTGTAAGGGATCATTTAGCGTTATCTTTGGATTTTGAAGCAAAAGACATTAGATCCTTGATTCATTTGGGGAAAGAAACATTTTCTGACTTAACATTTGAGACTGAAGACTTAATGGAAAGATTTTAATTGTGAAAAAGAAAGATTGCTGCCCATGGAATGTGTGTATATTTTCCCAACAAGGGACTGAAAAAGGAACTAAAAAGTGTTATTTTCAATTTCATACTGATAAAATTGAGTTAATAGTTGTTAAAAATTATTTTTCATATATGTATGATTCAGTTTCTAATATTGTGAAAGTTAAATATGAGAAGCGTATTTAAAATGGGAGTGTAAAGCAGATACTATTTTAAAATATGAAAAAGATGTGATAAAGTATTTACCATGTGTTATACAGGTAGATGGTAAATAGAGGAACAATTAGGTATATGGGGCAGTTGAATTTTTTTGTGAAGATTTCAACCATCTGATAAATGAATGTGAAAAATAATCAATGCCAGGAAGAATGCATGTGATGAATAAGTATAAAAAGGAAGGTAGAGTATGTAAAACCTGAAAGGCATTTTTGGCTTGATTGTAAAAAGAATAAACAAGATAATTAGCAGGATGATGAAGAAAGTATTGTAATGTCAGGAAGTAATGAAGTAGAGGAAAAAGGTGTTAATGAAAAAGAGGATGAAGTAATAAAATATGACTTAGATAAAAATGTTATATTTCAGTAGGATGAAGGTAACTGTACTGACAGTGTTGAGAATGAATAAGAAATGGAAAGTGATAAGTTAGATGTTTATGAGAAGATTGTAAAGGATGTAATAAAATTAATTTGATTGGTGCTAGGGTAAGGATAAGGAAAAGAAGATTTAAAAAGAAATCACCAGAGATTGAAAAGAAAGATAAGGTGTAGGTCTACATGTGTTTTAGTTAAGGAAAATGGTGAAAAATCTGATTCTGAGGATCAAGTAATAGTTGTACATAAACTCAGAAAAATATTAAATTGTGAAAAGAATAAGAAATAAGAAAAATCAAAATTTAAAATACTTATCTTAATCTTAAAAAGAAGGAAAAGTAATAATTTTAGAGTACTTTCAGTAAATGTGAGTATTATTATTATTAATATTTTAAGAAGGCTAGAGATACTGGAATTGTGTGCTTAATGTCATCTAGATATTATTCCTATAGAGGATGTAGGATTCCTGACAAGTGAAGAAAGGCTGCAAAGAGAAAAAATGTAGGATGGAAAATAATATGGAATGTATGAAGTGGATTTTGTTCTGGAGTGACTGTATTGTGGAAAAAAAAAACAGTAAAATATTAGATGTAGCATTAATAAGGATGGGAAAAGTAACTGTTGTGGATGTCAGGTGGAGAGAATATGTTTACAAAATTATATTATTATATGCATATACAAATGACAAGGAAAGAGAGAATTTGTTTCATAAAATTTTAGATTATGTGGTAGTTAACATGAAGATTATTATTGCAGGGGAGTTAAATAGTGATTTAAGGGAAAATGCTAAATTGAATGGGAAAGATTTTAAAAATTCAGGAATTGATAACATTTTGGTAAGATAGCTATGTAGAATAAAAGTCAATGGACTTATAGAAGAGGAGCAGTTGTATCTGAAACTGATTATTTTGCACTATCAGAAAGTTTCAGTGAAAAAGATGGTAATACTGAAGAGAGGAAAGGGAATAAAGAAGAATAAATGAGAAATTATTGGATGCATTTGGAAAGTGGGAAGCACTGCGGTTATGGGGGTATCATATAACTGGGTCTATATCAGAACACTGAAACCTCACTTATGCGAATCCCTAAACACCGACACATAAACAGCGAACCGCAAGAACACCAAACTTCCTGAAGTGTGAAATTCGAAATATTGAAATGCCATAGTTGGCCAACTCCACCACCTGCTACATACTACCTACCCAAACAAAATAAATAATCCACACTTCCCCATGTCTACACTTCACCCATATATCCCATATACTAATCAAACATGCATTACACAAAAATGTATCTAAATATAAACAAACAACACCCAAGTACGGGAAAACTGTAATTTATGTATCTATTCAGCTACACAACTGCATTACTATATATGCACTTAACTTAACCCGCACCCTAACCCTAAGGTCAGTAACTATTGCACATTTACATTAGGGAGCTATACCGGATAAGGGACAACTATGGCAATTTGATATTTCGAATTTCGTACTTCAGGACATTTGGTGTTCTTGCGATTCGCTGTTTATGTGTCAGCATTTAGGGATTCATGTAAGTGAGGTTTCGGTGTTCTAATATAGACCCCATATAACCATGAATGACTTTTTAAAATTTGATCTGACTGGTGAATTAAATTTAAAAAGAAGAATAAAAGGTTTTTTTTTTTCAATAAAGGATGAAGTAAGAAAGGAGGAGAAACTAGAGTATGGAAAGATGTATAGAAATTTATCAGAGCACTTACAGATGAATACAAGAGAGTACTATGATATGGAAAATGAAATATATAAAAGAAATCAAGAAAAATTTAAGACATTACTTTCTAAGCAGAAATATTATTTACAAGGCAGAAGGTATAAAGTATCTGTATATCTGGGTAAAATAATAAAGAAGGATATTACTATAATGAGGGAAATTAAAAATGTAAAAGCAGGAGTAAAAAGAACACCAGAGCAAATTATGAGCATTGTAGTACAGCATGTAGAAAATATGTACAACAGTAAAAAAGAAAATAAAAGAGAATGGAACATAAAAACATCTCAAGAATGAGTTAAGGAAGAATTTGAAAAATAAATTACTATTAGTGAATTATATGAAGTACTTAGGGAAATAAATGTTGACTCAGTATCAGGTCCAGATGGCATAGGTTATAAAATGTACAAGAAATTAAGGGGTTGGTAAAGAGAATGTTTTGTAAATGTTTTAATGAATGGTTGCAAGAAGGGTTTGTTTATGGAGATTTATGGAATGCAATACTGAAATTTATATGGAGAAAAAGAGGGAAAGAATGAAATGAAAAAATGGAGATCTACTACATTATATAATAGAGATTATAACACATTTTATGAGAACAATCGAAAGGAGAATGAAGGAAGGATGAAGGACATCATGGAAGAAATTATATAGGGTATAAAAAGGAAGGGATGCTAGGAATTATTATTGTTGGTTTGTGAAATTGTGGATGATACTACAACTAAATGTAAAGATATGAAAGTTAAGGTAGGTGATATTAGTAAGGCATTTGACACAGTAGAGCATGATGCTTTGTAGAATTTTATAGAAAAGTATAAAATAGGTAATATAATTAGGAGAGTGTGTATTCAGCATTTAAAAAATAATACAACTAGGGTGTTATTGAATGGGTGGCTGAGCAAAGAAATAAGCATTACTGGAAAGGTTCACCCAGACTCTGCTACAGTTTGCTGTGAGGGAAAGGTTAGTTTGCATTTTATTTGTTGTATATTGTATTACTTTATTGCTTTTTTCTATTTTGTATACTGCAAACTGTTTTCTTTACACTGTGTTTTACTTGTGTTCTGCTTTTAACTGCATATTAAAACTTGAAAAAAGATCACAACTCTGTGTCTTGTGAGTCAGACAGAAATTCGAATAGGTCAATTAAAGAGTCACACATAAGTTAGAAGAGGTCAGTTAAGGTTAATCATCTGTGAATGGAGGGGTGGAGTTAGGAACTAAACCTTCTATTTAATTTGTAAAATAAAACATTTCAGAACTTTACTGGAAAGGCTCACCCACACTCTGCTGCAGTTTGCTGTGAGGGAAAGGATAGTTTGCTTTTTATTTGTTGTATTTTGTATTACTTTATTGCCTTTTTCTATTTTGTATAATGTGATTTGTTTTCTTTATACTGTGTTTTACTTGTATTCTGCTTTTAACTGCATATTAAAACTTGAAAAGAGATCACAACTCTGTATCTTGTGAGTCAGACAGAATTTTTTCCCACCCTCCCATCTGGTTACTGTTGTGTTCTTAAACACCACTGTCTTTCTAGTTGCCTGCCCCTTATGTTAATTTGACCATATATCTCATTTCCTCTCTGCTGTTACTGGCTGTTGTGAGTAAGCACAAAATTATCATTTTGTGAAATCACTCCCCTTCAACTATTTAAATTTATTGGCCATCCTACTGTATTCCATAGTACCAGAATACAATAGTGACCACCATTTTCAATTTACCTTGCTGTTTTAAAAATAGTGACTCTCCACTAAAACTTAACTTTTTAGACAGGTAAAACCTGTTACCCACTTTCACATCTAACTCCTCTAGTGCACACTGCAGTGTTTAAGATAAACCTTTTTTTTTCATCTTAGCTTTAATCATCTATTGCAAGAACACCAGTTATTGGAGAGTCCACATTCTGCCTCTCAGTAGTCATCTTGGGATTAGTGTTTCTGTTTTCTCCTGGTGAGAGAAATAGTGCATTTACATTATTTCCCGGAGACTGATGATCTCCAGAAAGCTTAATAACTGCTTTATAGGTGACAGCTTGGAATCTGTGCTTATATTCTGATCCTGGTGAGAGTAGGAACAGAGTGCATTGATTCCTGACTCTTTCTGCTTGGAGAGTGAGTGTCTGTGCTTAACGTACCTGATTGGTCTGGTTGCTATTTGAGGAATCTTCCAGAAAAAGGCTGCAAGCCTGCAGATCCTTGCATCATCTGTGACAAGACTGTGGATCACCAAACATGCCGTGACCCACTTCTCTTCTAGGGATTGTTGCTAACATGTTGCTTCTGGTGAGAGAAGAAGCAAAGGAGTATTGTATTTCAACAGAGTGAAGCTGTACTGAGACCAGCATTAGTAGTAGCCAGGCAGTAGCCATTCATGTGACTCCCCTCTTTTCATCATTCTTGACAAGCTAATTCTTTATTTTCAGTAAGTACTGCTTGATTTCTTTCTAACTTCAGAATATCTGCCTAAAATACTTCATCCTTAAATTTTCAGGGTCTATGTATTAGTTTCCCCTCAATTGTTTGGCAGTGCTCTGTACAGACTCAGGCCCCTTGAATGACATTTTTCCTGTAAAAGGAAAATATAAGGAAACAGCTCCGGCACTTACTAATAATGAGCATCCCTCCTGGCATGTCTAAAGGTCAGTTCTCCGTGCTTTCTCCTATTAACCTGGATAACTTGGGCATAATGAGGCAGTGCAGCAATGGCCTCATGTACACAGACAACCCTCTCCTCTTACCTCCCAACACTCAGACTTGTGAGAGATACACTTATATATCCATATTGGAAGCCATGCATGCTCAAGCTAAGACCAGAATAGCTGGTCAAGAGGAGTAGGTCCACACCTGCACCACACCACATGCAACACATAGCCCTCCAGAACACCATCACAGCTCCCACATAAAAACACAAACCACACACCTACCTTTGTGGAGGCTCTCAATAGAAATCTACCCAATCAGCAGAGACCTCCAAGGCAGAAATGCACTCAACCACCACAACACAGCAAAAATCACAAGACACATAGCTCACCTACACAGTGTGTTCCTCAACCTAAGCCCCTAAGTCAAAACAGCTTGCCCAATACACTAATCATAGGTGACTCGATAGTGAGGCACACTGATGCCCCACTCACTACTTTGAATAAGGAGAAGGCAACAGTTAGCTGTCTATCAGGTGCCAGAATCTGACATATAACACGTGCATTCAGGTCACTCCACAACAAGTACAAGTATGACTCTGTCATTGTCTATGTTGGTGTGAATGACCTGAGATGCACCTCCTTGGACTACATGAAAAGAGACATGGAGGAGCTCTCTGATTATGTGGCCCAGGCAGGTATGACCCTAGCCCTGAGCAGCATCCTACCATCACCCAGAATTATATTGTAGTAGAAGCAGAAAATGGTTGACTTCAATTGGTTAAGTTTCTGGTGTCATTCTAAGGATATCCAGTATCTGTCTACTTGGGATGACATGATTGACAGACCTCGATGCTTTGTCAGAGATGGCCTGCATCTGTCATCCCTGGGTGTCTGGATACTGTCTAAGGCTCTTGCCACCCCTATAGTGCCTTTTTTAGGCAATGTTCCAAAGACCAAATTACCACTGTAACGGCTATAAATAAATGCAATCTGAGGGTCATGCTGCTCAATGCTAGCAGTCTAAATCTCAAGATGCACTTGCTCGAAGCACTCCTCAAAATGGAGTACATCAACATTTGTGCTGTAATGGAGACCTGGTTTAAAGCAGTAGAAAGCACCCCTACACTACCAAGCTATAACTCATTCCACACCTTTTTGAACCCAGAACATGGACTGAAGCTCCAAAGGCAGTGGTGTCTCCATATTCATAAAGGATATACACACCTTCAGACTAGTAGCCTAACATAACGCATCTGTGATACTTCAAGTACAACTAACATTGGGTAAGATGGCAATGCAGGTTGTAGCCTGCTATATGTCCCCAACCATGTCCCAAGACTCTCACTCCATGTTCCTAAGCACCCTGGAAACTATTAGAGTCCAAATCAACAATCTCATACTAGGTGACTTCAACTACCCCTCCATCAACTGGGAAAACAACCCATGCACTAATACACTGGCCCAATGCTTCCTGGAATTCATCAATTCCAATGCCCTGGACCAGCTCATTCTTACCCCCACTAGAGGAAGCAACATCATTGACCTGGTTATTACTAACATGGGCAACTGTTGCTCTACACCAACAGTCAATTCCTCCCTGGTTAGATCCGACCACAAACTAATCACCATGGAAATCCACATCTCACCCACACCCCCTCCAAAGGTAACCACCATGAAAAACTTCTCCAAAGCTGACTTTGGGCTCTTAAAAACAGAGGTGGCTAACTTCACGACACCCATGTCAATGGAAAATAGATGCATGACTGCTGAATTATACACCAATGCACTGTACAAACGTACAGAAATACATGGAACTAGCCATACCCAACAAAACCAAGACGCTCTCCTCCAAAAAAAGGAAGCCAATCTAGTGGTCCCCTGCCATTAATAAACTCTACAACAAAAGGAGGAAACTGTTGCAGAAAAAGGTGAAGTCCCGAGACTGGAAAAATTCCCTTATTAGTCTCAACAAAAAGTTGAGATGCCTCATCAAAACCACTAAAGCCAGCTATGAAGGCAGAATTTTAGCAGACACTAAAAACAACCACAAAGCCTTGTATAGTTATATCAAAAATCTCCACAGCAATACCCAGGTTTACTCTGAGTTTCTGAACAATAGTAACTCTTATACTGAGCCAAAAGATATTGCCAACATACTGGTCGACAGATTCAGTACAAACTTTATCCCTTTCTTCCTCCCAAAGGACCAATTACAATGCCAGAAGAATGCCAGGCACTCAGCATTACTGCAGCACAGGTTAAGGCTGCTTTGTCCAAGGCCAAGAATACAGCTTCCATGGGACCCAACAATATCCCTGGATGTGTTCTACATGAACTAGAAAGTGAACTGGCACCACATCTGTGTGCCCTGTTCAATCACAGCCTCACCTCAGGCTTTGTCCCTACTGAATGGTACACTGATATAATCGTCCCTCTCCATAAAAAGGGAGTGACTACAGACCCTGGGAAGCATCACCCCATTAGCCTGATGAGTCTGATATGTAAGGCTATGAAGCGCATCATCATGGACCTAATTAACAAGGATATAGAGAATCTCCAAACTCTAGATCCCACGTAATTTGTTTTTTGAAAGGTAGATCATGCCTGCACAATCTGGTTGACTTCTTTGAGTCAGTCTTCAGAGTTGTGGATGAGGGCAAAGCAGTTGACACAGCCTACCTCGATCTGGCCAAGACCTTTAATACCATTCCCCACTCAGGAATTATTGATAAACTCACCAAACTAGGCATCAACCCCTATGTCACTAGGTGGGTTGCAATTTGGCTCACAGATAGAACCCACAGTGTGAAAGTAGCAGACTCCAAGTCAGACTACCAACTAGTCACAAGTGGAGTCCCACAGGGATCGGTCCTGAGTCCTCTCCTGTTTGGCATCTATTTCTCAGAAGTCCAGGCCAACACAGAGGGACTCTGGCTGACCAAGTTCACAGACAACTGCAAGCTGAGAGTCATTATTAACTCCCCAAGTGATGTAGACATCCTACAGAAAGGCCTCACTGAGACCAATGACTGGTGTTGAAACCATGGTCTTAAACTTAATGCCAAAAAATGTGTCGTCAGCCTCTTTGGGAAAAACTCAGTTCCCACTAATTACCACATTGATGGGAGTCCACTGAATACTGAAGGTTTTATATGCGATCTGGGGACACAGGTTGACAGCAACCTCTCTTTCAACCACCACATTGCCACTGTGGTCAGAAAGTCCTTCTATGTGGCACATCTCATTACCAAGGATTTTGCATCCAGGAAGAAAGAGGTCATCATCTCTCTCTACTCTTCCATCATTAGGCCAATCATCGAGTATAATGCCCCATTTGGCATGTACCTCACTAGACACATGCAAGAGCTAGAAAGGCCACAAAATTACCTCATGAAGAGATCCTAGGCCTTAAACACATGCTGTACATGTACAAACAACCAAACGAATATGTCCAGATAGAAATATAAGAACCAGAAACCAGGACCAGTCAAAAACTTTTATTTTCTCTCCAGCGCTTAGGCACAAGCCTTCAAGAAGTACTTCAAGGTACTCCTTGAAGGCTTGTGCCGAAGCGCTGGAGAGAGAATAACTTTTGTTGACTGGTCCTGGTTTCTGGTTGTTGTATTTCTACATGCTATACATGGACAGACTCAAAAAAACTCCAGCTATTCTCTGTCTCATATTGTCTACTAACAGGCGATCTCTGCTTGACTTACAAAGCCATGTCTGACCCAGCTCTGTTAGAAATGCTGCATCTAAAGAAATCCCAGTCCCTCCGCACCACACACTCCTCACTGGCCCTCTTCAAGAGAGTTCTTGATGAGTGGGTGGAAAATAGAAAGTTCACCCCGGGGATCACTCCAGTGGCTCTACTTAATAGAGGCACTGGGAACTAACATCAGGTGGCACGATGCCAGGGTACTTCTATGGGCTAGGCTTGTAAAGGCTCCAGGGCCATTAGCCTAGTACACAACTATGAACCTATGAACCTATGCATGAATTGTGATATAAGACAATGATGTTCCTTAACTGGGAAATATAAATCTGATAGTGAGTGAAGGAGCTAGATATGTAATGCAAAAGGAAGTATTGATTCCAGTAATTTTGACATATGCAGCTGATATAGTTGGGGTTGCTAAGTATGAAATATGGATGAGGGAAGTATTAGTTGGTCTGAATGGATGTTTAAAGGAAATGGCAATGACTCTGAATAAAGAAACAAGTAAGGATTTGGGTGATGCATAAATTGGAGAGGTGTATTTTTCAATGAATGAAATATTTTTGTTAGGGATAAAATTCAGGAAAATGCTGTATTCATGAAGCAATGTGAGGTTTTGATAAAAGAAATGAAATATCTGTTATGTGGAAGATTAGCATTCAACAAATAGGTTTATCTGGTGAATTCTGTTTTAATGGGAAAATGTTATGTATGTCAAATGTTTATATGATCCCAGAAAAATATGAAAAATAAATTATGCAATTAGTGCTTTCTTTCATATGGGCTTCAAGATTAAACCTAGGGAAAAGAGATGTGTTGCATATGAGTAAAGATGAAAGGTGATTGGGATTATTAAATCCAGTTGTTTATTCTGCCTCTTTAACCTTATATAGAGTATTACATTGGGTAAATTGAGAAAATGAGAAATTAATACTGAAATATTTATAAGTACAAAAATTGGGATCATGACAATAAAAATAAAGATATAAATATTATATAAGCAACAATAATAAAAAGTATGAAGAAAAACTACTAACACAGAAAATGAAAATTTATGATATAGAGAAGGATAGAAGAATGTGGTGTAATAATGTGATGAAACAATATTATTATATAAATCCATGGGAAAATTTAACAAAGGAAGTTATAAAAAGTCATTACTGTAAGGAAAAGGTGGTGTACTAAGATTGTATAGTGCTAGGACTTCCTATGGAGACTGGTAATAAATAAATTACCAGTAATGGGAATATGCCATATAAAAAGAAAGTTCAGTGAGTGTGCTTATTTTGTAGGGAGGAAAAGACAGCAGAGCATGTTTTCTTTAAATGTAAAAGAGTGGTTATATTTTGGAAAAAGTTGTGTGAAGAATTTTTTGAGAATATTAATGACATAAACAATATTAGTATGAAGATGTTTATGTATGGGTATTATAAATCAAAATAAAGAATATGCGAGAAGAGTAGATAAGAATTTATTTTATATAATATGGGTTATTTGGAATGAAAGATTAAATGAAATTTTGGTTAAGAGGAAATAGGCTTTTGAAAAATTATTTAAAAAAAATTATTGATGACAGTCTAGTTTTATGTTGTACTTACTGATACTGCTGACTGCAATTCTGTGTTGGTGATTAGTAGGAATAAAAGTCTGGGCAGCTTTTGCGTGCTGAAACCAAAGTCTGATTAGTTACTGCTTTAGTGCCTTGTAAAACCAAAGTCTAATTAATACACATAAACTTTGCAGACTATTAACCTTTTAAACTTTGTGCAGTACTATTAAAATAATTTTTCTATATAACAGACACATAGAGTACTGTACAGTATGCAAAGCTTACTGTCTCAGATTCACACTTTTCAATACGGATGATAATCGCCAGTGCTCAGATCTAACAAGAAATCAGATCTAACATCATACACTTTTAATGTCTTTTTTATATGTTTTTCTGTACCATCTGGGTCTTGCTCATGAGAACAGTATGTTGTTGTTTAATACCTTTGGAATTTGTAGTCTGTTACCTTGGTATTTTCTGATGTCATACAGTCTGTTGTTAAGCTACCTTGTGTTCTGTTTCAAGGTGAATTGAATGACAGTTCAGTAAGTTGTCCTTGCCTCCAATCTTGTAGGGAGTTTTCCTTGCACCTGTTTCTCAGGAATTCCTTATCTGTAATTTTTCTTGAAGCTTGTACTAGACACTGTTACACACAACTAAATGCCTCTTTCAAGGAGTTATTCTTATCAGCATTTTTCTCAAGCTGTACCAGACCCTCGTGTTGCATTTAAACATTCTGTTTGGATGCCATTTTTTTCTTTGCTTCTCAGCTAAGAGCAGTTTAGCCCTTTAATATATGTATTTCGGCAAACAGAAATGTATGCAACTAACTGACTATATTAGCCTACATATATACTAGCAGACAGAAGTGTATATGCATCTAACTAGCAAACAGGTGTACATGCACTATTATTTTCACTGCATACATATATGTATCTATATCTATATCTATCTATATATATATATATATATATATATATATATATATATACATATATATATATATATATGTATATATATATATATATATATATATATTTATATGTATATATTATATATATATATATATATATATATGTATATATATAGTTTATTTAACAGAAGTATATATGTCTAAATATATATCCAACAGTTTTGACTGGGGTTCCTAGCACGTAGTCGAACTTTTACAAGTTCGAACCACATATGGTCGAGACCATAAGTTCAAATTTGTAAATATATATATATATATATATATAGTTTATTTAACAGAAGTATATGTGTCTAAATATATATCCAACAGTTTTGACTGGGGTTCCTAGCACGTAGTCGAACTTTTACAAGTTCAAACCACATATGGTCGAGACCATAAGTTCGAATTTGTAAAAGTTTGAGTATTTGAAACGAAATCTACATAAGCGGACATTTCCATTTTGTTCAATGTGGTGCAATCTCGGAGTTCATATATTTAAGTAGCAGGGGGCATGGGGGGTGCAGGGGGGCTTGCAACAATTTATTTTATCTGTTCTTTTTTTTTTTTTTTTTTTTTGACGTAGTCGAAGTTTTCTAACTTCAAACATAATGGTTCGACTATTAGGTGTTCGGTGTTATGGAACTCTGACTATGTGATATAGACCCTTTTGACTGATTTATTGTGAAAAAAATTAGATTATGGTTGTGGAAGGAGTGGGAGTTAGTTATGGAAAATAATAATGGCATATCAAACTGTGTAGATATGTACTTGTAAATATGTAAATAATGATTTGGTTTATGTTGTGTTAATTAAAGGACCCCTACTCTTTCCAATAATTGCTGTGACATCTTTTACGTCCATCTGTACTATTACCAACTCAAGTGCGATTGTGCATGAGTGTGTGTAATAGCTATATATATATATATATATATATATATATATATATATATATATATATATATATATATATATGTGTGTGTGTATATATATATATGTGTGTGTATATATATATATATATATATATATATATAAATATATATATATACACACATATACATATACATATATACATATATGTGTGTGTGTGTGTGTGTGTGTGTGTGTGTGTGTGTGTGTGTGTGTGTGTGTGTGTGCGCAAATGTGAATAGACTTATGTGAATGTGCGTGTGTGTTTCTGTATAGGTAGTATGACTGTGTGCCTGTATGTGGTCTCTGCTATTAGACAGGGAATGTTGACTACAGCAGAGCTGTGATCCCCAAGCAGTTCTTCTCTAATTAGTCTCCTCAGAACAACAGTGACTGGGATAAGTAGAATGCAAGTTGTGTGTGTGTGTGTGTGTGTGTGTGTGTGTGTGTGTGTGTGTGTGTGTGTGTGTGTGTGTGTGTGTGTGTGCATGCACACAGGTGTGTATAACTGCCTCCTGCATGTGGCTGTTATAAGCATGGGGGATTGAAATCTGTGATTATCCATGGTCTGTTAGATTCCTGCATTACCTCCTATCATATGTTATTAGAGCACTCACTGAGCAATTGTAACTCTGGTTACATTTTTTTTATTTACCTATTTGTCTCTTTGTTTATTCATGTATACTTTATTAACCAGATGAGTGAACTGATCCAGGGACCCTGTTCAGCTTCTTACTTAGTTTTCTAAAAGTGCCATATAGCATCACTGTGTCTTTTTATGTGTGCAACAGGTATTACTATGCTTAAACCTATGGTCAAAGATAACGAATGTAAAATTAATACTCTAGATACTGAACTTACTAAAACAATGAGTAAGAAGGTCACTGAAAAAACAATCAGTAAAAAAAAAAAAAATGAAAACTCCAGCAAAGCCAGAAATTCTACTGAGTGACCTCCCAAACCTCTTGTATCAGAGGCACATGGGATATATATACAAAATGATCCTTATGAACATCAGGTTGATAAATTGGTAATTCTGAATGCCCATGACTTGTTTTGTCATTTTACTGGACAATTTCAGGCCAATAAAGTCAAACCCCACTAGCTACGAATATGCATATTTCGGCCTTGTTAAGACCTCGTCAGCACAGCACAAGCAGAGTGTTTGACTAAGCATTAGAAACACAGGGCTATTATACCCAGCTGATGTCCATTATTATTAGGGTCACTGCAAAAATATCCCAAACAGCAAACTAAAACAATGAGTGAGAAGGTCACTGATAAACCAATCAGTAAAAAAAAAAATGCTAGAACTTCCACTGAGTGACCTCTCAAAACTCTTAATATTGAACTTAGGGATTTGAATAATGATATAAGGGAGGACTTAGTTTTTTCCACCATTAAGCAGACATACTGATGTATTCTGTAAAGTGGATTCTAATATTGCTAAAACAAGGAGCAGAAGATAAACAATCTTAAAAGAGATAAAACTGTCAACAGGAGAAGGCTTACCATTTACCTCGTAAGGGTTCTGTTCATAGAAATGTGTCCTTTGGGGACAATGTGGGGTCTGTGAATTATGTGATTGATAATGGAGATTCAGACAAAGTTTTTTAGACCAACCAACATTTCTGCAATCCGAGAAACTGGCCAACCAACATTTGAATTATAGCACAAGACCCAATATAAATCCCCAAATGGGAGACATTTGTGAACTTGAGGAGCAGAGGGAGGGGCAGGGGAATGTACAAACAGTAGATGTGAGTATTTGTGGTCATAACAAACCTTTACTTTCATCATCTACAGAATGTTTTAAGGTGTTTAATTTATTTAATGTCGTTTTAGCTGATAATTTCATGCATTTTTTCAGAAAAGGATTTAATTTCATTCCAAGTTTTCAGTTGGACATTGTTAATGCAATTACACAGCTGAGGTTATACACTAGATGTTTAAATTTAATGTTATTTTATTTGGACAAAGCTGCTTATGGTAAATTAGATGGCCCTTGCAGAAAGAGTACATTAATTCTACCCCTGAACCCCCTGGTTTCAACGTTTGAGAGTTTGTGTAAAGGCCAATTTAGGGAGCTTTTTAATAAGAATAAAAATTTACGGCTGATCCCAGACAATATGTCAGATGAATGGGGGAGGGGGTTGTTGGATAGTTTAACTAACAAGAGAAATTTATGGATCATGAAACCAGATAAGGGTGTGGGGGGTAGTTATAATGAATAGTATAGATTATTCATCAAAAATGTTTTATTATCTAGTGAATATACATACAGTAGAGTTTCTTTACTTGAAATCAATGTAGCTTATAGTAAGTTAGATTTTTATTTAATGGACCTGATGCTTCAAGGGGGCTTGCAACACAATGAGTGGAAGTATTTGAATGTGGATAAGCTGAGGATAGTTTCCATTTTCAGCATACCCAAAATTCATAAGAATGCTAATGATCATCCACTTAGTCCAGTTGTGTCGGTCAAATTTTCTAAAACTGAACCATTGGTGAAGTTCATTGATGACTAATGTAAAAATATTTTGAATACCGAGTTACAAATTCTTAAAGACTCATGGTATTTAATTGAGATTCTTAATAAGTTACCTTTTAATAAATATTGTATATTTATTACAGTTGATGTTATTGATTTCCTTTCTATAATCACTCATGAAGTTGGAGTTTAGTGATTTCAATTTTTTTGGGCTGAGAATTTGTCCCTTTCAAGTATGGTATTAGGGTGGTTACAACTTTACTTGATTTAGAACTTCATAGCAATCGTTTATGTATTGACGGGGAATATTTTCATCAAATCTCAGGAGAGGCCATGGTGCCACTTTTTGTGCCTCTATTTATGCTAACATCATGCTGACTATGTGGGAGAAAAATGGTGTTTTTTACTCCCCAGTTTTTGTCAAGGGTATATGGTTATCACCACTTCCTGGACAATATTTTGATCATTTGGAAAGGTAGTTTAAATGAATGGATAACCACCTTTAATGAGTAGCAAAATTCCACCTCTTTTTTAAGATTTGCTTTTGAGTGCAGTAGTGAGGGTATCAATTATTTGGACATCACAGTGGGTAAGAACTGAGAGTTGGGTTGCTTTACTTCAACAATTTATAGAATAGAAACAGTCTCTGATTCCTACCTACATTATGAAAGTTGTCATCCTCACCATCAAAATAAATCAGTGGTAAAGGGACAAATGGTTAGATTGTCCTGGTTAAATTCTCAGGATACCTGCTTTTAGAGGAGTTGCACTATCTTATTTGCCTTTTTCTTGAAAGGGGATATCCTAAACAACTCCTAGATAGAATTAAGAAGGAGGTAATTGGGCAGAAGAGTGGTAGATTTGTCCCTGTTTTAAGGATGGATATGAATTGTGCAGGGGGTGAGATCAGCAACATTGTAGGTATTAGTGATCAGCATGTTATTACTGAATTTGATAGTTCTGTCCCACTGTTTATTATTCTGGTTAGTGCCAACATTAGCCAGTATGTTGATACTATTAAATGGTTTTAGAACATGATTTATACTGAGGAGATTAAAAAATATCTTGGAACAGCTCCTGTGATTGTGTATTCTAAGGGTAGAAACATCAAATTTATTTTGAGTCAGGGTCAGCCAAGACACAGTTTACCCACAGTAGGATGCTGAAGTGTGACTTCTGTAATATGTGTAGGTACATTCATGAGGGCCCGTATATTGGAGTTAACAACTATGCAAGAAGATTAGGTAGCCCGGGAAAGTGTAATTGTAATACCACACATGTGTACTTAGCTAGCTGTGGAACCTGCAATGCCTTCTATGTGGGAAAAAACAGGTTCACAAGGACTTTTCAGTACATGGAATGTTGTGATTATACTCTAAATTTGGAAAAAAGACTACTTTGTTAAGTACCTTTCTGATATAAGAAAGGTGCTTAACAAACTTTTGTTAAATGCCTCCCAGCACTGTTAAACTCTATTCTTGCAGTATATAATAGAATATCAACAACCAGTGCCAGCCACCAATTAGTAACTGAGAGAAACTAAACCAATTATGCACTTCACTGTCACACAAACAGGTGTGGCAGAGTGAAGTGTTTAACAGCTTTTAAAGCTCTTCATCAAAGTCACACAGATTCTGTCCACTGTGTATGTGATTGTGCAAAACATCTTATGTCTTTCAAAGCTGTAAAACATTTTGCATTCCTACTCTTTTTTCTTTAATTGGTATCACAGTGGAACGCTTATTACGTTGAACTAGGATTGGGTCTCATGATGTTCTTGACAGTGATCTCAGTCTTCTCTTTACTCTACTTTGAAGGTGAATTTCTTGACATTTATGTTTGGAGCATAACAATGTCATGATTGGGGCCCAGCTTTGCTACTATACAGATGGCAGCATCATAGAACTCCATTAGAAACCTATAGACAGCTTTGGAAAATGTTAATACTTTATGTGCCAACATACAAAAATAAATAAATAAATACAGAATAAAATTCATTAAGCATTTAAAATTGCTGATTTATCAGCTATGTACATTGATACTGGTTGTCATTTATTTGACTGCATGAAGTGCATGACAGCTTTTAATGCTGTTAGGTACTTTACACTCTCTCACATTGTTTTAACTTGCAATACATCAGGGCATATGTTATTTTATCTTTCGTCTTTTCCCGGTTAGGGGTCACCACAGCGGAACTCTGGTCTGCTAATGATTGGCAGTAGATTTTTACGTACTGAGTTGCCAGCTCAGACACACAACCTTCAACGAAGGTACACCCATTCACGCATGTCTCCACACAGAATATGCTTTAGCTGGGAATCGAACAGGACAGCATCTTTCTGTGAGGCGACAATGCTACCGCAGCACCACCACCGCAGTAATACATCAGGGCATATAAAGCTCCTTAATTATTACAAAGAATTATGATCATGTTTCAGATCATAACCATTTGCAATGTGATCTTATAATGGATTCAATAATTACACCTCTCAAGCTTTGCTCTCAAGATGAATTTCTTGAATCCATTTTTCAAAAAAGCTAACAATTTGGTTACAACTAATATCCCACTCATAAGCCTGTATTTGTAAGCTTTCTTCAGGTTCTTCTCATATGAAGTAGTATTACATGTGATAATGGGGTAATATAAACCAGTAAACAGAACTGCAAGTGTAGTGATGTCTTCCTGCCATAAATTGTACTGCCATGCATATAAATAAAGTTAGGTGCACTGCACATAAATCAACAATTGTGGCCAAAATCCACAAGCACATATTCCACTTTTTGTTGTATTGCCTCTTCTATCAACTCTTTAATTTGACCAATACTACTTATATTTTTGTTACTTTTTTTGCAGTAGCTGTCTTTTGTTTCTACAAATCTTCAGCCCCATGCAGGGTAACATACATTTGACTTCAAATGTCTTCAAGTCTAAAACATGCTTTTTTTTTAATTTGTTTTAGATAGACCATGTACATAGAAGAATTTGTGAAAGGAAAAGAATACAATTTAAATAAATGATTAACAGCAAAATTCTGTAAAAATTGACATACCTCAATTTCTTCATTCAGTGATTCTTAATGAATAGCATTTAAAACATTCACTCACACTGGAATAACTAAAGGTGGTGAGTCTACAAGACTTTGAGTCCCTACTGAAGGAATTCATATCTTAGTTCTCATTCGTGCTACTGCGATTGTTCTGCATCTCTGCTGAGGTAGTAGCATTCACTAAAAAAACTGGTACAATTTAATATGTTATAAGTCGTGCTCTTCTTCAAACAAATAACATCATAAGATACCTGGGTGTTTATATGGACAACTTGATCAGTCAGGAAATCCTTTCATCAGGCCTAGTTATTTTCCCAGGAAAATTCGTCATAATCCAAAGAAGTCATCCTACCACTGTACCCTTCCTTTATCAGACTCATCATCAAATAAAATGCCCCTTTTGGTATATACAAATCCAAATACATCATTCAACTGGAAATGCCCCAAGATTTCTAACCAAGAAAATTAAAGGCCTTAAACCCTTCAACTATCCCAATAGAGCTGCTTCATGGTAACCCATATTTTGCTTTACAAGTTCTATTATCCTATTTGAGCTCCTTTTTTTTTTTTTGATAAAATCAGTGTTGCTCTACAAACACCTGCAAATGAAACCTAAATCTACACCAATAAATAAATAAGACACACTGGATAAATAGGTTCCTAACTCAACATATTCCCATCCTATAGAATAAGTTACCACTAGCAATCAAGCAAAGTACTACCTTGTCTGCCTTTATGGCTAGTCTTGATGATTGGATGGGTAGACAGAAGTTTATACCTTCTTGTACTAGTAATACACACATTGAAGTACCCTGCATCTCATGCTATCTTTTCCTTACAGTCTGGAGGCACAAACGTTCTACTCAAAAGTCACTCTAGTGCAGACTAGATGTGGGACATCCAAAGTCTAATGTAACATTGCCTACTGTTAATGCTACTTGAGCAGTTTATTTAATGGTTTTGTAGCCTATGTCATGACCTACCTGCATAGTTAACAAGCATATTAATAAATAAACTAATCAAATGCTAGGTTTGTCCTGCAAGCTAAAAAGTACTTGATATCCAAGTCCAAGAAAAAGTGACCCAAACTATTCTTAATCCCAGATTCCTGTTTGGCTTTGTTATTCTTACAAATATAGTTAAATACAACATGACCATAGTCACCATAGCCCAGAACATAACTGCAAGATTTTCATTTGGATTCTCCCAGCACACTCACCATGGAAGTAGTCTAGGCAAGCTTAGTCAAGCTGATATGCAAAACTATTCACAACTTTATTTTATACACAGGCTCCAGACTAAAAGGTACCTTGAGTGAGCTGGCCTAGATGCTAAATGGTATATCAGACCCTCCTCTGAGACAGCTAAGGCCCTCAGTTTGCAAAAATGACAGCTATGCTGATCTTTTAGTAGAGATTGGGATGCATGCTTCAGTCATTTCATCCATCTGTGATGGAACTCACCACCTTACTCATGTAGTAGCTCTCAAGAGTCTTCATTCCGATACCTCAGTTGCACTATTAATTCCTACAGCTGCAACATGTTACCTTACTACAGCATGTGACAATCTGAGCTCATGCTTACTACAAGACATGTATCCTACTACATTCAGAGCAGATTAAGGGTTAGCTGTTAGATAACTCTTCTTTTTAAACATTTCTCTCATTATTGTGTTTTTAAACCTCTTAACCTCTCCACCATGTCCCTCTTCTTTACTGTTTGCCCCACCCCACCACTACTTTCTGTCAAATGGATGATCTTTTATCATGATGGCAGCAAGATGATGATGCAGGAATTATAATTATACCAGTGGAGCATCTTGATGACTCACTTGCTTTTCCCACTGTATAGGAGATAATGAAATGGTGCTGATTATGTTTAGACTCATGTTTCCAGTGAGTGAATATAGTATCAACGATCTGGGTGTTGAGTATTTCCTGTAATCATAACATAGTATCTTCAAATGATTTTTTGGACTGGCCCCCGATTAATCAAACATCTGTGCAATTGTAAGCACTGTACAATACAGAGTTTTTCTTTCTTCTTCTCCACAACAGATGACTGTTTCCATGATGGAGCTCACCTGTTAACAAACAGAAAAAAATATTATACAACAATATTGTACAGCAATAGAAGATACTTCCTAAATATTCCAAAGACATTTCATAGATATTGTAAGCAGTGACATTTCTTAAATATTACAAATATCAAATGTGAATTACAGATAAATACATTTTCAATAATTACACATTTTATGTCAGTTTTAGAAATTCTTATTTTAGCCCAGTACCGCAATAGCAGTGGCCAGTAACTGTATTGAAAAAACTATAAAAGAAATACAGTCCTGCATTAGAAAACATCAAATAACATATAAATGCATGTATTAATTAATATCAATAATTAGAATGGTCATAGGGGGGTTAATAGTAAATATACTTTGTCAACAAAAAGATCAAAGAAGGACACCTATAACTGGAAAAGTGAAGGAGCAACAGCTATGAGTAACAGAGGACTCCTTTGGAGAATAGAGCAGTAGCAGTACAGATGGGAACTACAGACTGAACATCTATGAAAATATACAACACATATGAGAAGCTTCTAACTAATCTGGCTCACACAATTAGCAGCATCTGATTTATTTGGCTCACACTTCAGTATAAGCCAACAACTTTCTTTAAAAAATATAATTTTCATATACTTCTCTGTTTACTAGTAGAAAAGTATTACTAAACAGACACATTTGAGATGATTTCTTAAACCTGATCAGCACTTACCTGCCTTCCTACAGGACCTCCTTGTAAATATAACAGTGATTTGAACTCACAGCTTCAATGGAACACAGCTACTAATTAGCAATAGTAACATTTTATCTTATAACCCTGGACCCACAAGTGCATCACTGTGACATACCATTTATGCATTATGAAGTATAACAACTACTTAAGTTTAGTATAAGTGCATGCATATAACCCCCTGACAAATGTGATTCTGTATTTACTGTTGAGAAAACTTTACCTCTTCCTGCATTTTCTGACATCCGTGCTGCTGTGGTTTGCATCTTCATTAAATATGAATCATAGATTTTCATTCTATACTGAAAGCTGATTTAAAAAGATTTTTACATGTGATATTGAAAGGATTAGATTTCAATATGAAGTTCCTTTGCTCTGTGTATAATCATTATATGACCATTTAATAGCAGAACATTCTGGAGTTGTCATCACCTCCAACATCCATAAGATTCGGAGGAGCTTCACTCTCTTTAAAATCCTTAGTTCCATACCAAGAAGTTTTGGCTGGGCTGGTGTCACATTACTTGCAGATCTAAGTTATTATTAACCCACATGGCCAAATCATACATTTAATAGACCAGAAGAGTTTTAATAACAGAAATAAAAGTGCATCCCTCATCCCTGTGGGTTGTTTTCTAGTGGCAATTGATGTACACAGTTGCAATGTTTTGCTGCACCATTAAGCTCTGAAAGCAGTACACTGGGTATTATTCATTTTTTTACAATATACAGCTACGTTCAAAGGGTTCTGTGGGAATGCTTTATGAACTTGTACTAATACTGTAATTCATATAAAGACTGTGTTTATCACCAAGTAAGAGACACAGAAATATATACAAATGTAGCACCAAGTTTCAAGAACAGCTTCACCATCATGGGGGAACAAACGCATATATTTAAAAATGCATTTTAAACAGTACATGCAATGGTCTATTGTCTTTTACATGGTTTGCTCTTTATTGGAAAAGGAAGAAGTAAAATGTAAATTGTGTTGCTGGAATATATTATATTAATTCCAGTATAAACGTCATTTAATACTAAAGGACTATGCACTGCATATTTAAATATAAAAGTGTACAAATCAAGTGAAACAAAGTATCATGTAATGAAAACTATATTAACTAAACAGTAATAGCTTAATCCATATTACCAACTAATTTCTCTGGATCACTGTGAAAATATTCCAGCAGGGCAAATTAAAGGAATTCCTACAAATACTCCAGAGGAAATAGTGTTTAAGCATAATAATGATTCATGGTGAGTAACTCTACTGTAGTATAGGGCTTCTGTAAAATAAATAAAGGATGTTATGAAAACAAGATGCGAAGGGACCATGCCAATTTAAGCAGTTCAGTTAATTAACAGACGTAAACATGGCACACAAAAAAATGCCAGTAACAGAAGATAAATGAATGTGCCTCCTTTTATCTGTATATGCAGCATTAACCACAAAATGCACTCACTAAAAACTGGCTTCCAGTGGCAAATGACTCAGGAATATCTGGCATTCTTGGCACTTCACCAAATTTATTATTCAAAAGAGAAAAAGAACCTTAAATGAACTTTAGAGTACAGCTGCAGACATAAAGCTAATGTTGCTTGAAAAAAATATCATTTCCGAGCAAAATGCTGTTAAAAGAGAAAGATGTGCTTTATCACAAAGTAAATGAAAAGGTATGAAAAATATTAATAATAAAAAATAAATAAAAAACAGCAAAACTGAAGATGTGGTTTATGTGGTATGTGTGAAGCATTTTCATGTATAAAGCAATTACACATTTCAAAATGCATGTTAGGGAATAATTATTTGAAGTGAGAAGAGAAAATATAATAAATGTTACTTTAAAATGCTTGTTTAAATACTGCAACAGCAGACATGAGCAGACAGGATGCACAGCGTGATGATTGTAATAATTTATTTAGACCTTAACAAGACAAAAATGCAAATTAAACTTGATGAGTACAATATACCAGACGATGCTGAGACTTCTTATATAAAGCCACAACATACAAGTCTCGGGGTAGTATTAAATAATGACAGACTTATCACATGTTCATGTTAGACTGCTAGTTATTTTTTATTTCACTTATTTTTTAAACTGATTCATCTTCAATAGTTATTTTTGTGTAAACTGACTCATCTTCACCAGCTCTTTTCTGAAATTAAAAAATAGCTATGTGCTTATTCAAGTCTGAAGAAATGATTAAAGATGAAATATAGTTGACTCATAAA